>NW_015161492.1:2789-32076 GCF_001447785.1 Gekko japonicus
ATAGAGACTGTGGGGGGGGCCAGCGAGCTGGGGGGTGGTAGTTGAGGGGGGGTGGAGGAGATGGGGGAACCGACGGGATGGGGGGAAGCTTACCTGCTTCCTCCTCCTCCCCTGCTCTGTGTGGAGCTCCCCCGCTCCTCCCCCCGCGATTTTCGCGGGTCCCCTTTCTTGTGAAATATCTATTAGTAAGTCCAAACTGGATCAAGAGAGCTGTGGATAGATTATTTTTAAAAGTTTAAATTTCATCTAGAAGGGAAATATATAGATGCCCACTGCCTGTATGTTTTTTCCATGGGGCACATCAGACCACTGAGATGGAAGAGGGTTTCAATGGGTGCAATTCTGTTTCTGAAAATGACATAGGGTAAAAAGTTAGAAATCCATTCCCCGGCCCTAATGGCTGCAATTTAAAGGCAGGGTGTTGTTGTTTTTTAATGGTACAGGGAACTAGTGTGGTGTGGTGGTCAGAATGTCTGACTTAGACCAGGAAGACCTAGGATCAAATTCCCACTCTGAAGGGAAATGTGTGTGTGTGTGTGTGTGTCAGATGGAAAAACACTGTAGCCTGTTGCATGCAAGGCTGGGAAAGAGTTGCATCTCCAAAGAAATCCAAAGGAATTTTTTTTAATGAGATGTCACCCATACAGGATTGTTACTTCTAAACTCAGCCACCAGGATTAGAATTGAAATGAATTCCTTGACAGATCTCCTGTTATCACATCTGGTTTGGCCTTTAGAGGCACAGGAGCTTGCCAGGTTATGTTTTGCTGACTAGTTTGTTGACCCTAGTTATAACAGAGTCACAATACTGACATTCCAAAAGCAATTTGTTGTACTGCAGAAATACTGACATTCCAAAAGCAATTTGTTGAAATACTGCAAAGCCTTGCTTACATAATGACCTGGATGGAACCTGTGCAAAATGCTTAGATAATGTTTGGAATAATCGGAAACAGCAGATGCTTGGGTTGCCATGGTGTGAGAACATAGGTAATGTGCAGAAATGGGACAAAAGCTTAACACACTACTCCAGCCACCTAGCTCTAACTAGGTAATCTCTGTTAGCAATTACACACACCTCACTTTAAACATGTGTCTCAAGACTAGCATATATTAACAAGGGTTCTCAACCTTTTTGAGCTTGCAGGCACCTTTGGAATCCCGACAATCATAAAATGTGATGGGCACAATCATAAAATGGCTGCTGCAGGAGACAGAGCCAAAATGTCAGGGAGTGAGGTTATGCATGCTTCTAATAGTAATTCTTCAATATTTCATACGGAAGCTCTGTGCATATTAACAATTTACAATGAACATATTGTTTTAAAATACATTCTTGCATACATACAGGTTACCTTTAGTCACATAGTGAAGCCTCGTGCTGTGGTGGCAGCTGCTGCCAAAACGTGTTTGTTTGTTTTTTTAAATCTGCACAGCCAATTGAATCTCCAGTGGTCAACTATAAGCCATGGTGAGGTAAAGCTTCACCTGGCCCCACCCATTTTCAAAAAACACACTTGGTAGATGGCGCCAGGAAAGGTGTCAGAGGAAGCCATGGTGCTCTAGAAAATTGCCTTTGCTAGGGATTGTTTTGCTTAAATAAAAGCTATCGTAACACATGGTTTCTTACAGTGCAGTCCCTAAAGAGACCTCTTATGTTCTAATAGCAAAGTCGGACAATCTTTGGATACTTAAATCCGGTGACTTGAGCTGTGAACAGGCAAGACAGATCTTTCTATAAACCTGAAAAGGCCCCAGGTTTGCAGGAAAATGTAAAATCTAAAAAAAACAAAAAACTTGCAAATAATAAAAGAACCTCCAGTAGCTTTAACAGATTCCCTCAGTGGCTGCTGCTAGGTAACCACAGTATTCCAGGCTGGGTTCTACCAGTAAAAGGCAAAGGGAAGAGGCAGGGCCCTTTCCAGGTCTATTTTGGCCTTTGAGGAAGATGACTACATTTGCCAGCTCCAGGTTGGGAACTTTGTGCAGATTTTGTGGTGGAGTCTGAGGAGGGCAGAGTTTGGGGAGGGAAGAGGACTCAGGCAGATATAATGCCATAGAGTCCACCTTCCAAAGCAGCCATTTTCTCCATGGGGACAGATCTCGGTCACCTGTAATTCAGTTGTAATTCTGGGAGATCTCCAGGTTCTGCCTCGTGATTGGCAACCCTAGGCCTGGAAGCAGCCTCTGAGTGACTTGATACCACTCAACTTGCGTGACTCAAGTAGGCCTGGCTGCTTGCTACTGTTCAACAACAGCCATCCTATGAAAACCAATGTGGTGTAGTGGTTAGAGCTTCAGAGTAGGGGCTGGGAGACCCAGATTCAAATCCTCATCTTCCTGTGGAAGCTCACTGGGTGATTTCGGACCAGTCATATACTTTCAGACTAACTTACTCCACTGGGTTGTTGTGTAGACAAAAAGGAGAAGAGAATAATGTAAGCTGCTTTGGTCCCCCCTGTGGAGAAATGGTGGGGTATAAACAAAGAGCTGAAGATGGGGTAGGGTTGCCAGGTCCAATGATCGTACTGGCGGGGGAGAGGGAGGGACTTTCTGAGAGGGGGGGGAGTGCTGTGACATGCTGACAACATGCAGAAGTGACATCAGCAATGTCACATGGCGACTGGTTTTTGGGCAAAACTCTATGGTAAAATCGCCCTCAAACCATAAGAGTTTTGCCCGAAAACCAGAGTGTTGCCATGTGACGTTGCTGACATGATGGCATCATTCTGTGTGATGTCAGCATGTTGCATTGGGGGTGGGATTTCCCCCATCTGCCAGCTGGTTGGTGGTGGGCAGGAGCCAAAAAAAATGGGGGATTCCCCCAACCCCAACTGGGGAATGGCATGCCTAGATGGGAGATGAATAAAAGGCAGGTTGGTCTTTCACAGGTGGCCAGCTTTCAAATTCTTCCTTACCTTGAGGGAGACCACTTTCCATTACTCTTGCAGACCTGTTTAGGTATTGAAGTACTACAATCCATACACCCTATGAATTACCCTTTGCTGGAATGTTATGGCCGTCAGGTGAGATGGTCCCCTATGCTAGAACTAAAGGTAAAGGAAATTCTGACAGCTGAAAACCTGCACTCTGTCAAGTATTTAAGGCCCACTTAGATGCAGATGACCCCCTAAAAATGTATGACAATCTGGTACAGAGGCTGAGGACGATTTTGGTCTGCCCTTCAAAAGGAAAACCGGCCAAAGTTAACATTCCATCAAAACAATGGTTTGACCAAAGTTGTATCCAAGCAAAAAAGCCTTTAATTCATGCCTACAAGGTAGTGCAGAGAGCTAGAAATGAGACTAGACCGGGTAGCATATAATCTACTTTCGGTACAAAAAAGTGAGTACAAATCTTTGGTCTCCCACTGTAAGAAATTATACACTCGAAAATTGTGGGTGGATGTAATTGCTGCTGCTAAGGCCAAAGATATAACCCAATTTTGGAAGTTGATAAACAATAGTAACCACAAAGCTACTTCCCTTCTGTTCTCATGCATCGCCCCTGATAGATGGACTTCCTTCTTTCAAAAAAATATATGAAGACCCTATACATACCCCTCGTGATCTAAGAACAAATAATTTGGAAACCTGGCCTCCAGTCTCCACCAATGAGGTAAAAGCCCATATTTGTAAATTAAAGAATTTCAAAGCTCCAGGACCCGACGGTATCCCTTCAGAACTACTTAAAGCAAATATAGACTGGTGGGCTACCTTTTTAGCACACCTATTCACATATATTGATAGAACTGGCCATATCCCAAGGGATTGGGGTTTGGCCATAGTAGTTCCCTTCTATAAAAAGGGAAAGAAAGAGGATCCATCTAATTACAGACTGATCAGTCTTTTGAGTACAGTAAGGTATATACTGAACATTTGTTAGAGAAATTTTTAGACTGGTTAAAGAGTGAAGAGATAATTGTAGACTAACAAGCAGGTTTTAGAGCTGGGAGATCAACGTTAGATCACTGTTTAACAATGCAACATCTAAGCGAGAAATATGCTTCTAGGGGTCAAACATCACTCTACGCAGCATTTGTGGATCTAAAAGCTGCCTTTGATACAGTAAATAGAAGTCGACTATGGGAAAAATTACAGGCCTCCTCTATTGACAGGCGATTACTGTTTCTTATAAGGGCCCTTCATGCACAAACAGCTCTCAGAGTGAGATGTAGCCGAAACAGGCATTTGACCGAACCCGTCCAAACATTTAAGGGGGTTAGGCAGGGCTGCCTTTTAGCCCCCTATTTGTTTATCAATTATATTAATGATCTGATAGATTTTTTTAAACGATCCCAGATTCCACCCTCCTAAAATAGCAAATCTGCATATTCAAGTTTTGCTATATGCAGATGATGCCGTACTACTTTCCAGAACCCCTATCGGGCTAAGACAAGTGCTAAAAAATTTTGCTGCCTATTGTGAGGCTGAATATCTCACAATTAACTATCAGAAGACCAAAGTCTTGGCTTTTGGGAAGAATCCAAACATTAGACGTTGGGAGCAAGTCACCAGTTTTACTTTATTTATTTATTTATTTGATTTATATCCCGCCCTCCCCGTGAAGGCAAGCTCAGGGTGGCTTACAGCCAGATATATAAAAATACATTATACAAATATTAAAACAGATAAAACCACAACAAAATGCAAAGTGCTAGCAGTGCAAGTAAACAATGGCGGCATTCTTTTGGCATCCAGATATAACAATCGCCATATTCCAAGTTCCTTGCCAGGCTATCAGATATTACTTTGGTGCTGATGTTACTTTGGTGCTGATGTTAGGGGCAGGGCCACAATGTTACCAGCGGCCCCCTAATCAAAAGCCTGGTGGAAGAGCTCCGTTTTATAGGCCCTGCGGAACTGCAGAAGGTCCCGCAGGGCCCTGATGTCCTCTGGGAGCTCATTCCACCAGTGCGTGGCTGCCACAGAAAAGGCCCTGGTCCTCGTCACCACTAGCCTGGCTTCTTTAGGACCTGGAAGGGCCAGGCGGTGTTGGCATCCAGATCTTAGTGCCCTCTGGGGAATATGTGGGGAAAGGCGGTCCCTCAGGAAAGCAGGCCCCTGACCATATAGGGCTTTAAAGGTCAAAACCAGAGCCTTGAACTGAATCCGGTATGATATTGGCAGCCAGTGCAGCGCTTTTAGGGTGGGCTGGATGTGTTCCCACACAGGAAGGCACAGCAACAGCCTCGCCACTGCATTCTGCACCAGGTGCAGTTTCTGGATTTGGGATAAGGGCAGACCCATGTAGAGAGCATTGCAGTAATCCAATCTTGAGGTGACCATTGTGTGGATCATTGTTGCCAGGCCATTGCATTCAAGGAAGGGAACCAACTGCGTAATCAGCCATAGATGGTAAAAGGCAGACTTTGCAGTGGCTGTTACCTGGGCCTCCATCGTTAAGGAGGCATCCAGAAGATCTCTCAAGCACCTAACCTCTGCCGCTGGCACCAACGAAGGTTGGGAGTGAGATCCCTAACCTTGGTCCAACTCAGGCACAAAACCTCAGTCTTCATCAGAATCAATTTCTTTTTTTCTTTTTAGAATTTTATTTAAATTTTTCACATCATCAATGATAAATATATCAGTTACATTACCTTGATTACAATATTGTGAGTCTATTACAATGCTTGTTTTCTGACCAGGTATAAAATCTATACCATCTATCTCTAAACAAATCGTTGTCTTTTCCTTGTAAAATTAATGACAATATCCATCTCTGCTATATCCAACAACCTATGAATTCTTCCTTTGAAGGTAGTTTCTCTAATTTCCAGTATTTGGCAAACACAATACGAGCCGAAGTTAACATATACGTTATAACATATTAATCTGTTTTTTTACATTCATCTAGTAACATATTTAACAGGAAACTTTCTCGTACATATGGTAAGTCTATATCCATGATTTCTTTTATTAATTTGTGTACTTTACACCAATAATTTTGTGTTATATTACACCTCCACCACATATGATAGTAAGTACAAGGGGTCTTTTCGTAGAAAAAGAGCTGCAGGAGCTCATTAGCATATGGTATGCTAATGAGCTACTAGGCTATTAGCATATGCCACGCCCCCTAACATCACCGGATGTTATGTCAGAAGGGGAAGCAAAGGGGAGGAGGCATCTTCAAAAGCCTCCCCCCTTCCCTTTCCCAGCTGGCCTGCGGAGGGCGAGCGAAGAGAGAAGGGGCCTGCCAGGAGTCACGACCAGAGCCACCGCAAGCACCTGTGCAAAGATGGGAAACCACCCGAGTGCCTTGGTCCAGGTTACATATAGATTTTGCAGGACCGTTTCAAGGGCAAACCTTCCTGATCATTGTAGACTCATTTTCAAAATGGCTAGAAGTGGAGTGTAAGTAAACAATGGCGGCATTCTTTGGCATTCAGAATCTTAAAAGGTTAATCAAGAATGGAAAAGGGCTGGATGGAATACTAACACAGACTGACTTATAAATGCTTCCATCGGTGATACCCATTAGGGTATTTTATTGTAATACCGCTCTTTTATTTCCTTCCAGACTTTTATTAAAGCTCCACGTAACATATGTTGTTGAAAGCTATTATTTATTCTATCTTTTCCATACCAAATGTACACGTGCCATCCCATTACTAAATTATGACCTTCCAGAAATCTTCTATTTTCTAAAGTCAGCCATTCTTTAATCCAACTCATAGCTGTTGCTTTGTAATACAGATTCCAATTTTGTATTCCCATATCTCCTCTTTATTTTTTATCTTGAAGTATTTTCCACTGAAGTCATGCTGTTTTGTTTTGCCATACAAATTGTTTACATATTTTATCCAAGTCTTTAAAGAAATTTTTGTTTCTCAAAATTGGTAAATTTTGTGCTAAAAATAAAAATCTAAGTAGTACATTCATCTTTAATGTAGCAATTCTTGCCATGAATGACAGATTCAAATCTTTCCATATCTGAAAGTCTTTTTTGATATCCTTCAACAGTTTTTCATAATTACTTTCCATTAGCGTATTATATATATTAGATATTATGATACCTAGATATTTCACTTTTTTGGCTATTTCCATCATGGAATTTCTCTGTATTTGTTCCCTTTCATTCCGTGTGCAGATTTTGGTTATAATATTGTTTTTTTTTATAGTTGCTTTTTAAACCTGCCACTTGCCCATATGTTTGTATTGTTTCTATCAGGTGAGGTATTGAGGTAATTGGTTCTTCTAGGATAAATACCAGGTCATCTGTGAACGCCTGGTATTCATATTTATACTCATCATCTTTTATCTTTAATCCTTTAATCTGTTCATTATTGCGAACTAAATCATTTAGTGTTTCTAATGTAAATATAAATAGCAAAGGCGATAATGGGCAGCCTTGTCTTATACCTTTTTGTATTTTAATGTTATGGGTGAACTGATCAGTTGTAATTCTGGGAGAGCTCCAGGACCTACCTGGAGCTCAGCAATCCATAAGTGATCTTGGGCCAGTTACACACTCTCAGCCTAATCTACCTCACGGGGTTGTTGTAAGGATAAAATGGGAGAAAAGAAGGATATAAACTGCTTTGGGTCCCCATTGGGGAAGAAAACAAAGTATAAATGAAGTAAATAAATAAATAAACTAGAAGATTGAGAAGGAGTTTAAGCATTTTATTAATACAGGTTTTAAGGTACTATTTTCCCATATGAAATAGTCAGATCTGTCACTAGAAAGTGATATGTTAATTAAGGTTGGATATTGCGTAAACTGTTAGGTGTGTAAATCTCAATTCTCTGAGAAAATTTAATAGTAAGAAGGAAGGTTATAAACAACAAAAGCAGGGTCTCTGACAGTGCTGATAACATTTTTTTGTAGTTTAAGCAAATGCATAAATCTGTTCCTGCAGTCACACAGGATAAATGAGTTTGTATGGAACCCTATCTATTTCCTTGCAAGCAGGCTTTTATCATGCTACTGGTGATGACATACTGCCATTCTGTTCACTGTGCTTCACCAATTCCTGCTAGTAAGAGGAGAATAATTACCATGTGCTTTTATACTAGGCACAGATAGATTTTATCTGGAATAAAAATTGGAAGGTTGATGGTATAGCAGTCAAAGGGATACTGTATATGTGATAGCTAAATGGATGCTGCTAGAAACTGGTCTTCTTCAATGTTTAAGGAGGTACCAATGGACTTTAGTTTTATAAAAGAAACACACATATTTCACTGCAGGGGCATTATACTTATACCTATGAGTGGGCTACTGGGAAGCCCTAATCCACTGATTGCAGATGCCGATTCTTGGGGGGATGGGAGTGGAGCATATTCTTCTGAAAGCAGGAGGCAGGGACAGCCTTTTGAAATGCAGTCCATGAAACAGAGTCTATGTACCTGCTCTTGAGCATGGAAACCTCTTGATATTCTAAGTGGAGTACACAATATTCCTTTTCAGTATTTTCTAGTTCCTTACTTTCAGCTTCCCCTGAAGCTGTATAAACATAAATAATCCCAGCTATTGGTACCAGCTACAGTCTTATAATTACACAGGGGTAGCCGTGTTAGAAAAAGCAATTATGCTTGGATTGGTTAGTGGCAAAAGGAAACCTGGGCGCCAAAGAACACAGTGGCTAGACAACAAAAGTTGACACCAATCTGAGCATGGAACAACTCAAAGAAACAGTACAAGATCAGAAAACATGGAGAGAGCTGGCCCATAGAATCACCAAGACTTGAACACAACTGAATGGCTAACAACAACAGGCATATTAGTCCAGTGCATAAAAGGATGCCACTGGATCCTGTTTAATTTTTAGTCAAATGAAAGATTTTAAATATATGTGCAGTACTGGACACAATTAATACATTCAACATATTTTTTGCTGCCAGTACTAATAAGGTTGCAAAACTATAAACTCCCTGCTGCTCAGAATCCAGTAAGACAGGGGAACTGACTTCCCTGCACTTCACTTAGTTCTATTTCCTCCAGTTTGTCTGCAGCATCCAAGAAGAGGGGACTCCACATGGACATGGGATTGGATCCTGTATTTTCTTCTGCTTGTGCAAGCAGCACTTCTACTTATGCCGACCCTAATGTGGGAGAACCAGGTTTCATTCCCCACTCCTCCACTTGCAGCTGCTGGATGACCTTGGGCAAGCCATGGTTGTGTCAGAGCTGTTCTATCAAGGAACAGTTCTGGAAAGAGCTCTCTCAGCCCCACCTACCTCACAGGGGAGGGGAAGAAAAAGGAATTTGTAAGCCACTCTGAGACTCCGAGTGAAGGGCGGGGTATAAATCCAATCTCCTCCTCCTCTCCTCAAGGTTTCTGCCAATTTCCCCAATCACTACAGACTCCCTGGAAACTCCTCACTTAGTTTCCAAGGGTCCATCAGTCTGCAGGACCAGAAGTTTACGGATCACAGCAGCCTACCATGGCAAGGAGGAGCATCTTCTACGCCTGGCCAGCCCGGGCAAGTCCGGGCATGTCAGGCTGAATACATTACAGGATTAAAAACAAACTTACTTAAAAACACCTTTAGGGCTGGGGCAGGGACCAAAAACCAAGAACAAAATCCTTGTAATAACCTTTATGGGGTTCTGTCATGACTTTGGCCCTGGTCTTCAACATGTAGGTCTATTCCATTTCTGAACATGACTGATGCTACAGTTGAGATACAAAACTAATTATATATATAATTAGATGACAATTATATTAGATGACAATCCTGTTTTTTCCTGCAGGAGGAACATTTGAAGTCCAACCCTGACTTTTAATGATACTACATATAAATATTTCTTACTAACTTAATTTGTTTTCAGGTGGTTCAAAACAAACAGTGATCGGTGACTAATCTCTGTTGCATAGGTCAATCCATAGCTCTGCTGCAATTAAATTATGCTGTTCAATCCATTTTCCCTACCTATTTAACAATCTGATGCAGTCCTTAGAACAACATCCAATAGGGCAGTCATTTGACAGTGGACAGTCTCCCAGCCCTAAAACAAAATGCTGTGAGTACTGAAGTAAGTAAAGAGGAATACTGGGGCCCTCATCTAGGGATGCCAGCATCCAGGTGGGTTTGGGGATCCCCTGGAATTACAGCTCATCTCCAGACTACAGAGATCAGCTCCACTGGAGAAAATGGCTGCTTTGGAGGGTGGACCTGGCCCGTAGCTAACATGGGGCCCGGCCTCCTAGTGTATCTTCTGGGCCCCCTCCCCTGGGCTGCCCCCAAAGTGCTCTAAGTTACCACCTGCACTGTACTTTCATTTAATTAGCTGGCAGGCAATGTTCCCTCTAAGCTGTGGAGTCTTGTGAGCAAAAACTCTACTTTGTGAGCGACTAGCATTAAAGTTGTGAGTGAGTGATTTGTCTACTGCATCAATTAGTTTGCTCTGGAACCCTCCTTCCTGAGCTAAGACAAAAATGTGTGAGCTGGAGGCTAAAAAACTGTGAGCTAGCTCACCCTAACTCAGCTTAGAGGGAACACTGCTGGCAGGCCCCCCCGAGGCCCCCTCCCCCCCAAATTCCCTAGCTACGGGGCTGGGGTGGACTCTGGCAATGTGTATTCCACGGAGGGTCCCATCCTTCCCAGGCTCCATCCCCAATTCTCCAGGAGTTTCCCAACCTGGATCTGGCAACCCTGCCTATCCATCTCCTGCCAGTGTTCAGGGGAGTCCTAGAAACCCTACCCTCATCAGATACTGTCCCTGGTAGAAAGAAGTTTTTGGTGAAACTCTATTTGACCTCTGGAACGCAGCTTGTTGTAAAACTTCTTTACCTAGAATGGAGTAACTGTGGGCCATTCTTCTGTCTCGAATCTGGTAGTTCTTAAATAGTTACTTCATTTAGACCCTACCCTTCCCCCCAGTAGGGACCTGAAGAGGATTACCCTGTTCTCCATTTTATCCTCACAATGATCCTGTGAGGCAGGTTAGGCTGAGAGTGTGTGACTGGCTCAAGGTCACCAAGCAAGCTTTCATGGCATGAGTGAGAGGTTGAACTTGGGTCTCCTCAGACTACCCTGCAGTGGCTCTAGCTCGGGGGTTAGAGCTAGCATGAGGATTTATCATCTCAGGGGACACTTTTTTTTTTTTTGCTATGTCAAGATATTAGGTCAGTGAGAGGGGAAAATGTAGACACCTCCTCCATTCAATAAAATATTGGCTATTGAACCTCAAGCCATCCCCTTCCTTAAGAGCAAACCCTGACCAGTCTGCCACCCTGTCAATCCATCCTTCCTGGAGAAGGTAATTATGATTAAACGTCCTTACTCAAGAGTGAGTCTTTGCCAGAGGAGGCCAAGACTGCTCATTCCAGACGAGATGGTCTCTGAGCAGGCCCAGGGTTCCTCCCCACCATGGCCATTCTATAGGGCGCCAGGGAAAGAGCTTCCAGAGCAAAGGTCAGCCCTTGCAGGCTGGAGTGTTGGAAATGAAACCCTGCCGTGGTGTTACCGCGTCGTGTTCTTCTCCGGGGGCCTGATCCCCGCAAGCGGTTCTGAGCCACCCAGCTTGGGAGCCACCGGCACCCGTGGCGTCTTTCCAATCCCTCCCTCCCTCCGGCTGGCGGAGCTGTGTAGTGTCGGGAGGCCTGAGGCTGCCCAGCCGCCGCTCCGCCGCAGGAACCGGAGCCAGGGACTGGCAGAGGCGGAGGCACGAGCAGCCCCGAGTGACGTGGCCTCGTCGCGGAGCTTAGCATGATTCATCATCAACAGCGGCAAGAGCGGGCTGCCGGAGGCAAGATGCTGCGCACAGCCCCGGCGTAGAGGTTGGACGGGGGGCCAGGAACAGCGCCGCCACCCCCCCACCCCCAACACACGCACGCACACCCCCCGCGCGCCTTCGCCCGGCATCGCCGCTGTTCTCGGGTATCTCAGCCGCCAGGATTTAAAAAAAAAAAGGCAAGATGGAAGAACTCCTCCGAAAGCTGCAGAAGGAAGCGTCGGGAAACAAGTACAAGGCGATCAAGGAGAGCTGCACCTGGGCCACCGGTAAGGAAACGTGCAGGAGGAGGGGACACCTTCGCCCCCTCTCCCTTCTGCGCAAAGCTCGGGGGCCAGACAGCAGCCCCCTTTCCCCCTGTTGTGACCCAGATGAGCACGGCGGATGCCTGCCCTCCCGTCACTACCCCCCCCTCCCCAATACCTAGTCGGAGGAAGCATTCATTCCCTTTAAAAGGTAACCCCGGGCAAGGAAAATGTGGAGAGAACCGGCGGGTTTCTTTCCAGGCATCTTTGCGGGTCTCGTTCGTGTCCGAGTTCTGGTTCTCCGACCGAGGCTCTAATCGGTCTCCTTGCTGGCGTTCAGCCAGTGCCGCTGGCCTCTTCCGCCGAAGGTCAGCCAGGGGAGCAGTCCCGTTTGCCAAGCTGCTTCTAGGGATGTCCTAATATTGTTTGAAAGCTTTCCCCTTCCTCCCCCACCCCGAAAATCTTTTCTGTTCTGCAGAGAGAAGCCTGTCTGTTGGGTGAATTTGGCTCTTCCACCTCTAATAAGATTTTGTTATAAAGATTTCCCTTGCACTCTGCCGGTGCTTTAATAGGAAGATCAACTGCTTACTGGCTTTTGCTCTTCCGTGTGTAAAATGAAGTTGTGGAGTCAATTTTGTAATTATTTGTTTTTTTCCATATAAGTAAATACAGGCAGCCAAGGTTAGGATCCGGATTTGGCACCGGTCTGTTGTTTGACTGAACTGAGGGACAGTAGCTGACCATAGAACAGAGCAAGACAGGCTGTTAATACAAAAGAGTGAATCTGTAGGTAATGAATTTTTAAAGACAGCCTAATGACATAATGAGGGCAGCTAACTTACGATTTCCGTGCTGCTGGGTAGAAAGGCTTCATTGCTTCTCTCTTGTGAAACCCAATTTCCATTTTGCAAAGTACAAATAATAAAAATAGGGTTTATTTAAGATGCATTATCCAGTCATGTGAAAGGGGCATCTAATTGCAGAGACTCAAATGGGGGATGACTACAGAAATGGATGAAAAACATACCCTGAGCCACCTTTCTGCTAGCAGGCATTTACTTCAAGTAAAGTTAAAATGCCTGATGCCATTTAAATTGTAGATTGCTGTGCACTGTTTCCCTGTGCTTTGTAACATTTCCACTAGTTAATACTCTGATATATATGCTTGCCCACTTGTTTGTAATTATATAATCAACATTTTCTGTTTCTCTTCCTATTCCTTCTGGATTAGGGATGGGTGTGTCCATGTGGTTTTGTTTTTACTTTTCAAGGGATTGCGAACCATCACAGACTGTAGCCCTGTAGATAACGGGCACAATCTAGTGTAAGGTTTTGTTGTTGTTTTTACTGTCAAGTCACAGCTGATTTGTGGTGACCACGTAGGGTTTCCAAGGCAAGAGCCCTTCAGAGGTGGTTTGCCATGGCCTGCCTCCACGTCATAGGAGGTCTCCCATCCAAATACTAGCTAGGGCGAGCCCTGCATAGCTTCTGAGATCTGACAGGACTGAAGTTTAAGGATATTTAAATCCGATTGATTTCATAAGGCAAATGTAACTTAATGCTTAGGTGTCTCCATTGAAATAAATGGGAACTGAAAGTACTTAACTTTAGTAGGGATCATACCCTAAGTGTTAGTGATCTTTATTGTTTCAAGACTTGGGTGTGCAGTCTCTACGAATTGTTTAAAACAATAACAAGCACGAAACTACCTCAAGAAGAGAAACTGATGCTTGTCAAGAAGCTAGGAAAAGGTGCCTTTGAGACGGGCATTTATTTAGATATTGATACCTTGCTTTTCTCTGCAGTGGGGAAATGGAAGCAGCTTACAGCATTCTCCTCTCCTCTGTTTTATCCTCACAACAACCCAATGAGGTAGGCTAGGCTGAGAGAATGATTGGCCCAGGGTCACCCAGCAGACTTCCATGACAGCAGGGTCCCAGATCCTAGTCTCACCCTTTACCCACGATGTTAGACTGACTAGAGAGTTCCTCTTACCATTAACAAAAGTGAAAACCAGCCTTTCTCCAAATGGCAACTGACTCCTTCCAGTGCCAGTAAAAACATTTCCTTTAGCCTTGACCTGGATAGCCCAGGCAAGTCTGATCTTGTCAGATCTCAGAAGCTAAGCAGGGCCAACTCTGGAAAGTACTTGGATGGGAGACCTCCAAGGAATACCAGGGCATGACACAAGGGTCTCTGAACGACCCTTGCCTCCAAGCCCCACTAGGGGTCGCCAGAAGTTAGCCATGACTTCCAGGCACATGCACACGTGCACACACACAGACAAAATATCCCCCCCAAGAAAAGAAAACAAAAGAAATGCGGTGGTGGCATTTTGCAACACCATCTGAAGCCTCTGGGCAGCCACCAAGAGCAGCCCCATGCTGAGTACAATTCAACAGTCTATTGAACTCTGTGCTTATAGTACTTTAATGGGCATGTTTTTATTATAGTACTTCCCCTTGAATAGTGACTGGCTTTTGCTCTAATTTACATTTTAAAACACTTCTTAAAATTAAGAAGACATACTTTCATGGATAAAAATTGCAGATTGCAGCACTACATTTATGGTGAAGTTTCATATCATACCCCATTTCAGTGGAAAATACTTTTCATATTTGAACCATGAGAAGTAGACAGATTGGAAGGGGGAGGAACGTAATGCAAAAGGTTAGTTTGGCTGGTGCATAGCAACAACAGACATGTTGATATAAAATTGTTATCCTATGCATCATTGTAGGATTTGGTGGAGACAGTTGACTTTAAGCATATACAAACATATGGACAGGTGTTACCTACACTGATTTCCAAATGCAGGTTAGCTGCAGGCTAAGACAAATACTACTTAGCGCAAACTCTTAGTAAATATGTACACAGGCCATTATCTAGTCTGGCTTTGACAAGATCAGCGATACAAATGTGCTAGTGTGTTTTCAGATTATGTGAAGATGATACAGTTTTATAACAGTTTTTGATTTTGTTTTAAATTTCCTTAATGTAGTCCCACGCTCCAGTGTCATGGTTCACACGATCATACTCTTGTGCTCTATTTTTAATTTGTCTTCACTAACTAACTTTGCCTATGTTTCTAAACACACAAATGTAGCGCACATTAAAATTTTTACCTTTCCTACAAAGATCCATTGAAAATCCTACTAATTAGCTGAACCACTGTAATTGTGTGAGTATGGCAGGGTGCTCTGGTTAGGGTAGTAGCTAGCAATGTTCCCTCTAGGCTGTCGAGCCTTGTGAGCAGAAATTCTACTTTGTGAGCTACTGGCATTAAAGCTGTGAGCGAGCGATTTGGCTACTGCATAAATTACCGTAGTTTGCTCTGTAGCCATCCTTCCTGAGCTAAGACAAAAATGTGTGAGCCGGAGGCTAAAAAAAATGTGAGCTAGCTCACCCTAACTCAGCTTAGAGGGAACACTGGTAGCTAGATATTTCTGTACCTTAGGCATTAAATATTGTATTTGCACTGGTTTTGGAACAAAATAACATTTACAGTTTGTCATTGGTTGGCTGTCTGTTTATGGGGCTTGCTTCAAAGAGCTACTTTTAACCTATGGGGTCTGGGCTCAGGATTCTTAAGGAACTTCTCGCTCTCATATGAACTAACTGTAGATGGAAAAGATCATTTTCCAAGGTCTGTTTCCTTGTATTTATACCATCTGAGATTTAGTGGGAGACAATCAGAAGGCCTCCTCGATAGGGGTACTGAGATTGTGGAACACCTCCTCTCAAGCCCTGTTGTACTGTATCTGGACAGTGTTCCCATCCTGATTGTTTTCCCTTTTCTATACAGAAGCTATAGAATCTTCAGATGCTGCTACCAAGATCCCCCCATATCAGCTCAGGTAGGAAACTTACATTGTCTTGTTAGAAATGTACCAAATGTAGCTTCTACAAGTGAGACTTGCCTAGGTATGTGGAAAGTCTGGAAATATTTGGGGGGAGGGGTGTTGCAATACAGTTTTTTCCCCAATGGAAGAACTGTAAACATGGGGGGTGGGGAAACCAATGAAATATTTTCTCTTCTGGAATGAATAAAATGCTTTTGAAGACGAAAGGATACTATAGCATCAGACAATGACAAATTGGGACTTGCAATAAAATGTTATGAGTTTGTTTTTGTTTTTGCTTCCCCTCATGTACCCTTCTCGGGTTTTTTCCCTTTCCTCACAATATCTGCCTACTCACATCCATCTGATCCATCCATACCATACCTCTCCCTACCCTATTCAACAACTGTCTACTTCATCTTCCCTGACTCTCTCCATCCCCAATCTTCTCGTTTCCCTCAGACCATTTCCCCCCTCCTCCCAATGGGGGGAGTCATTCTTCTTTGTCTCACTTGTGCCAGGGAACAACCCCAGCAGGCAGCCCCTCTTTATCACAAGCATGCCTCCAAGTTTTGCAGGCATCTTAGGTTCACTGAGAAGCTGCTGGGACAATCCTGGCTGCCCTACTGACCGCCCTTTCCACTCAAAGGATTCCTGCAAAGGTGGGAAGAGACCCAGCTTTGAGGGCATCATTGGGGCTGTATGCAGTTGGTGGGAGAGGAAACTCATCCTTCCTCTCCCTGCTTTACTCACCCTTCTGGCTTTGTTGCCTCCTACCCTATAGATCTGCACCCTCTTCTTTCCACAGGTGTTTGTTCCTGATTCCTCCTCCTCCAGTCCTTCCCTTTCTCCACTACCTCCAGTGTTCCCTCTAAGCTGAGTTAGTGTGAGCTAGCTCACAGGTTTTTAGCCTCCAGCTGACAGATTTTTGTCTTAGCTCAGGAAGGACGGCTCCAGAGCAAACTAATGTATGCAGTAGTCAAATCGTCTGCTCACAACTTTAATGCCAGTAGCTCACAAAGTAGCATTTTTGCTCACAAGGCTCTGCAGCTTAGAGGGAACATACATCCAATCTTTTTTTTCTCCCACCTCTTCTTCATTCTTCTGGTGCTGGTGGCTAGCATAAAACATGAAAGCCAGTGTAGTAGAGCTTTAGACTAGGATCTGGGAGACCCAGGTTTGCATCTTCACACTTCCGGGTGACGTCATTGCATTGGGGATGTTGCTGTGCAATGTTGCTGTTTGGGGGTGGGTTCTCCCCCACCGGCCAGGTGGCCAGCAATGAGCAGAAGCCCCAAAAACCAGGGGAACCCCTGCCAGGACCCAGGGACTGGCAACCCTACCCCCCCCCAAATAATTCTCAGAAATTATACATCTTTAGGCCTGTTGTTCAAATCAGAGTAATGCCAGTAGAATATGTATGTGTTGTAATCAAGCCCTACTGTGGGTCTCACTTGTCATTTCCCAGAAGTTGGATGACCTTGGGCAAGCCATAGTTCTGGCACAGATGTTCTTGAAAAAAGAGCCGTTTCTGTCATGAGCTCTCTCAGCCCCACCTACCTCACAGGGTGTCTGTTGTGGGAAGGGGAAGGGAAAGGAGTTTGTAAGCCGCTCTGAGACTCCTTTGGGTAGTGAAGGGCGGGGTATAAATCCAATCTCTTCTTCTTCTTCTAGTTGCATAGATTTGTAGTACTCAAAAGGATGTTAGATCCCAAGAAAGCCTTCTTGTAGCTTTGGTAGAAAACATGATGGGAATTGTGTTGGTGACTGACTGCTGACTCCCTCCCATTTTTGCCTTCCCCATCAGCTACGAAGGCTTTCTCACAGACTTCAGTAAGTAGGAAGTTGTGCCTCTGTGGGGCCTGAAGGCAACATGCTGAACAAGACCCTACTAGCCATATGCTGTTGGCTGAGAGGAGAACTGGGGGTGAAATGGGACAGCTCCAGATGTGGGGCTGTCAACACAGAAAACATCAATGCCCATGAGATTGATGTGCTGCTCATTATTATCCCAATTGTTTGGAGGAGATAAAAACTATTCTTTTAAAAATGGGGTGTAAGGGCCACTAGTGTTTAGAGCTTTTAGTTTTTGACAATGTTTTTCCCCCTCTGATGAGCCACCTGTGTTCATTCACTTTATTTATTCCTATTGGAAAGCTTATAGTTAGAAATACAGAGAAAAATGCATGAACTTCATATGAAGGTTTACAATCTAAAGGCTACAACATATGTAAGGGAAAGGGAATGACTGGGATGGGGAGTGTCTGTAGATCTAATATCCAAATCTGTGCCATGCCTGTGTACGTGTCATGGGGAGAGGTGTTTGGGGCTTCGTTTTTCACTCCCATTGAGTCCCTTTTTGCATGCATAATTTATTTTATATTTATTTATTTTATATTGACTTATTTCAAACATTTTTATGCTGCCTTTCCGCACAATCTGGGTCCCCAAGGCGGTGAACATAAAAATGTCGAATATTATTTAAAATCATAATGCAGTTCAATTAAAACACATAAACAACATTATGCCAATGCCAGGGGATCAGCTGAGAGTACCCAGGAGGCTGAATACACCACATTCCTTCCCTGCTTTGTCCCCCATTATAACACCAGCATGGATGCTCCAGTGCCAAGTTTAAACCGTAGTGCCACTGGTAGGGCTACACTAATGTACCTCTGCATTATACCAGTATAGGGCTTAATTGCTGTCCAGAGCAGTGTACAGACGACATTGTTAAAAGCTCTGCAAGGAAAGAAGATGTTAGCAGTGAAAGAAAACTCAAGTTAGCCACATCTCATTGTTTCCATGTTATTGTTTGGAAGGAATATTCTGCTTTGTGTTCCTATCAAGACACCCACTGTGGTGGATCAGGGAACAACATGTGTCTCTACATAAAGAGGACTGCATTGTACTTTGGGACTTGAAGCACTATTACTAGACAGTAGCAAAGGCAGGATGAAGGCTAAAGGAGCTGCATTGGCTGGCATGGGACACAAGCAACAAAGTTAGCATAGAATCTTTCTTCTGTCTTTCCTTTCAGGACTCATAATACATACTTCACCCTTGGCCCTTAAAATAAAGAGAACTCACAACCAGCACCTGCAGCAACCACAATGTGTGTATTGTGGTTGCTGCAGGTACTGCTTCTGAGCTCTCCTTAAGTTATATTATAAATATCATGCAATCAATTACATTGACAATATTGGTACTATAGGGGTTTCTGAGGCAGCGTATGTGAAGCACATTAAAAAGTCTAAAGAAGTGCATTAATGCTAGGTATTTATTTATACCGTGAAATTATGTGCTAGAGTTCTTTTTGGGCACAGGCAGCCCAAGTCCCTAATAATTCCCCATGATAAAAAACAACAACAACAAATCTCTGTGCTTGTAGAAAATGAGTACATCTGTTCTCCTTGATGTGGTCATCTTCTGTATGCATGGAATTCTTTCTTATGGGGAAGAACATTTATTGAACATTTTTATTGAACGTTTTATTGAGCTTATTCTTCAGCTCTCTGCCTTTGTGGTGGGGGCAATAGGAACAGCAGAGGACTCATGCAGCAGCCATATTTTTCCAATTGCTCTTACAGTTGGCAAGGCATCATGCTATTCCTGGGGAAACATATCAGACTGTTCTGCTGTATTTCTGCTCAGAATAAATACTTGAGTGTGGCCGCGCTAGTCTTTGTACTTGCCACGGAGAAAGGCTGCCTTGGACAAGAAATATATATATCCTGTGTCTAATACTTTTGTTTATCTTCTAAGGACAAAATTCTATGCACACATGCTGAGAATAAGATCGCCGTGATTTACTTCTGAGTAAACAGATTTAGGATTGCACTGTAAACCCTTTAAAAAGCAAAACATGCTTTGGGAGCAGAGAAAAACATTTAACTAATCTCTCATAGTAGATTTACTACACAAATGTTGCTTGTGTGGTTTCTTCCCTTTTTTGAAATCTGACAATTAGCATATACAGATAAATAATTTAAAAAGTCTCTGCAAAATGTAAAATAATATCTGTAGATGTACTTTATTGTGTTAATATTGGTGCTGAAATGTTAGATAGGCTCTGAATCAGCTTTCATCTTAAAAATTTGTAAACGTTAGGTATTGATGAAGAAGATTCAGCTGATTAATGCACAAATGCATGCAGATGCACAGCTTCACGAGCATGGGTTAAAGATGACTACAAAAGACCATATGTATGCAATGCCAATCATCTAATTTAATTCTTTGCGTGGCCATTTAATAATGCTATATTGCACACGCTTGCTGTTATAGACATCCATAATTTCTTTTTTCTCCCTTGCTGTGTTACATCTTTCATTTGTTTCTTCTCATTGTTTTGTTCTTGCTTGGTTAGGATTTTGTTTTGTTTTATGTTTCTACTAAATTCGTTCCCCCCACCATGCAACTGAAATTTCCAGAGGGTATTAGTATTTGCATTTTTGTTTGATTGACTTCAGTTTTTATAGACATCAGACCTATGCTAGACACTCACTAAAATGCTGGGTAGTTGAAACACAGCTTTCCGTGTAGCTAACTTCATAATGCTGAAAAGCAGTAACTGTAAATTCTCCAGATCCTTCTCTTAGAATTCCATGCTAATAGAACAGATTTTCTATATAAAGACCATAATGTAGCTTGTCGAGTATCTTTAATTTGTTTTTGTCCTGATTTTGTGTGTGTGGTTTTTTGTTTTTTCCCCCTATAATTTAATCAGTTCAGCTGTCCACTGAAAAGTTGAAGACAGAATTTAAGGTTAGGTATCATAGCCCAAAAACATCCAGTTTTTTTGAACGTTTGTAATATATGTTGTCGAAGGCTTGTAATATAATCTTTATGTTCATAGTGACTGTGGAACTATTTAATGGTTTCTCGACTCTTTCTCTCCTTTTGTTAAATGGAGTTTTCGTTTTCTGCTATTGTTTCAGTTCATTTCCTTCAAACTTTATCAGAGATTTTTCATTTGAAAGAACAACCCAAAAAAATCAGCTATTTTCCCAATGTTATTTTTATAAATGAAATCATTCCAGAGAATGTGTCGTGCATGCCTGAGGCAGTTGTGCCTTTACTTGGGGTTGTTTGGACCTCTTTCTCTCCTGTAGTTCAGTATAGATGTTGGCTTTTTTTTTGAGGGAATAAACCTAGTTACGACGAAGGCCTGTCAGACCTCATTTTTTACTGGTACCAGATCTAACAGAATGGCAAATTAGCACACCCCCCCCAGTAAAAGGTGTGGTCTCAAAGAGTTAAACCAATAGGGAGCAAAGCCAGGTATACTAACAAAAAAACTCTGCTGGACATCTTGTAGATATCTTTTGAGTGTAAAGTAGAACTATTGGCTACCTGAATCTACTGTGAGAAGGTAGTTTCCAGGTAATGAAACAAAATCACTTTCTGAGCACATTTTTCCCCAGTTTGTCTGGTACCCTAAATGAAGGAACTCTGCATTTTCCTTAATGGTACAACATGCACTGCAAGCCAAGGAGCTTAATAAATAATAGTAAACATAATAAAAAAATAATTTATCAAATCAAATAGGGAGGCCACCGGTTGATTGTGCTTTGACTAGCTCTGTTCAGCTTGGCTTCATGTCCTCCCCAACCCATCTTGAACTCCTCTCCCTAGTAAGCACTGCACCTTAAGTGTCGCTTAGTAGCCTTGTGCGTCAAGTGCTGATGTCATAATTTCTGTTCTTACCTCTTCTCTCTGATTTGTTTCCTATTATTCTTCAGAGAGCTGACCGCCCCCTCTTGTTCACGGTGGCTTTAATCATTTTTACAGACGACAGCAAGTTTGCTGGACATCTGGCACGACTTGCATTGTGCGTGCCAAGCAGATAACATTACGTTGTCTTGTGTGCTTTGCTTTTAGATTTAGGCCAAGATTTGGTCGGGGTGTGTGTGTTTTATTTTGTGGGCAAGGATTGCTGCAATGGTAGCAAAAACTGACATGGATCTAAAAGTCTACTATAAACTATGTGAGAATCGAGCACTACTTAGGGCCCCCAAATTAAAAACTAGCAGTGAGGCTGTGCCTTCTAAAGTCAGCCTAATGTGGCCTATTCTTGTGCCATGTTTCCCTTCTCAACAGCCTCATCTGGGAGTTGCTGAGTGTGCTAAGCCATTACACTGAGTGGTGTTAGATCAAAATGTGATTGATGATATGGGCAAAGAGCTAGGCAAAGAACAGAGAATACTACCATAAAACTGATTAGTATGCCTACACAAAGCAACTATATCCAGCCCCCGTTTTGCAGCCAGATTTATCTTGTTTCTTTGGGTTATTTATGTAGGTGTCCTGGCAGATGCACAAAAAGTCCTTGTGTCTGCATTTCGGGTTGTACTGAATGGATCTATGTCCAGACTGACATACTGCTGCAAGTGAAATTCCTTTTTATATTATATGTAGGCATTAAAATAAACTCACTTTGCCTGCTTTGTGTTTTTTTCTCTGCCTCCTAGCAGGGAGAGTATCTTTCTTATACATATGTCCCAGAGGTCAAATGGCCACAAGGCCATCATAAATAAAATGTGGTTTGTGAAGTCAGGTGTCCCAATGAGTGCTGTAACAAACAGGGGTCATTTCGTAGAAAAAGAGCTAGGGGGGACTCATTAGCATAACTCATTAGCATATGCCACACCCCCTGACATCACCGGAAGTGTGTCCTCCCCACAGCCGGCGGCGACCTCCAGCGGGCACCAGCAGGGAGCTCCAGGCCCCGCCCTCCCGCACCTCACCCGGGGGGATGGCGTCCCCCCGCGTCCCCCCCAAAATGACCCCTGGTAAGGCTTTTTGTTTAAAAACAAACAAAAAATAGGCATCATTTTGGATTTTTTATCATTGTTGTGAGCATAGTAAGGATTTCTTGACTTTCTGCTTTCAGTTTATAATCTTTTACTCTGCCTCATTTGCTTTTTAGAAGATTAAGGGATGACTTTTTTCTGCCAAGTTCTCCAATGGACTCTCAGGGGGTTTTTGATGGGGAAACATCTTCATTGAATGAAGTAATAGGATGCATCCCTAATGATTGTAAGCAACATACATGGCATCCTTTGCCTTTATTGTAATGAAAACTTCTGTGAACATGGTCATTGATCAGCATAGCATAGGAAGTGATGGCTTTAAACAATAGGGAGGCAGATTTAGGGTACAGTTTAGGAAGCAGTTCATAACAATAAGAGAACTTTATGCTGTTGTACAAAAGTGGATTCTACACTTTTGCAAAATAAAACTAGACAGACGTTTATCCAATTAGACAGACAGATATTTTTTAGGTACAGGTCCCACGCCCTTGGGACAGAGGTAAAAATCAATAACTTAGGGGGAGGATATTTGAATCCTGTGGTTCTACTTTTTATTGTCATATAGTATTTTAATGTGAAAGATAAAGTCCAGTTGAGGTTCAGTTCCAAATAGCATTCTGCTTGTTTCTAGGCTACGTAGGGCCTTGAACACTTTGGCTTCATTTAGATCCATGGTCTGAAACTTTTTTGGTTTCTTTGGAAGGTGTACACCAAGGAAGGGATGAGGGCGCCCCTCACTCCAAGGTGGACGGCTACCAAGGGCCATTGTCATAGTCAGTGCTTTCCCCACAAAACCTCTTGCCTGCGTACTGGAAGATGAGAGCTGATATTTTCAGGGGGAACTTATTTGGCTCTGAGTCTCCACATTCCTGTCCTTGCTGTAGGGTGTGCCTAAGGGTCCTCTCTTTGTCATGCTTAACCCTTCAGACTTTCAGGTACTGCAACATTTGGTATCTCTGCTATTCCCCCCCCTTTTTTTTACTTATCTGATCCTTAGCAAGTACATTGCATTTTTAATAGTCTTTCCTTTTGACTATGTTGTGCTGCTGTCTGGGTACATTGTGTCCTTGTTGCTGAAGGATAACACAAAGCTGGATCTAATTATATTTTATCTGTAGGTGGATAATAGACTTCCACAGCTATAGACTAAGCCAGTATGAATGGTTTTGTTTGCTTTGGCCTGTATTGTTGATAACTACCTGTAATTTATTCATGGCCACTTTCAGTGCAAAAGCAGTATTGCCCGCATATTCGGAAGGAAGAGTCAGACACAGTGATTGGGTAAACTATGGGCCACTTTATTAAACTTACATCTGGAATCCATGGCGAGGGCCAAGGTGACGAGCGGCACGGCCAGGCCAAGGATGTCCTAACCCTTCCCCAGCCGTATAACGGGGACCAACCTGCCCCCAGCTTAAGCCAGCATCTGTGGCTCGCACCAGTCAGGCACAAAAAGGGCACTGCCCTGGAGATCCAACCTCCGTCGAATAACTTAAGTGGCAATCATCCATGAACTCCCCATGGCAGTCTATCTTTGCCCCAGGCCACAAACCCAAAGGCTCCAACAGCCAGACTCCTATCCCCAAACAGAAGCTGTTAATTGGTTATCCCCCTAGCCGCATATCATTCACCAGCCCCATTCCCGCTACAGCCAAGGTCAAGCCTTAGCTCAGGCCGCAGCTCCAACCGGAAGGCCCAAGACCTCCCGTAGCCCTCACCATAGGTCCTCCAGGAAGATGTCGTTACCCCTCTCTGAAAGGTGTACCCCGTCTGGCTGATAAAGGTCCAGGCAAGAGGGTGGCTCAGCAAATGGGGTACATAGTGGCCCAAGTCAGGAACCAGTGCCTTCTTAATGTCCCTGTTAGCCTTATGGCGTGCATGGTCAATCCCCAGAGGGCTCAAGGCATCCTGCCAAACCCTGCACAGAAGCATGGCTGACGAAACGATAGACACCCCGGGCCACCTGGCCCGAATGTCTCGGAGATCCTCAATGGCCTGCAATACCAATGCCTTGCCCTTTACCATGCCCAGGTCATTACCGCCAAGGTGAATGACCAGCACATGAGGTGGCCGTTGCAAAGGAGTCTGAAACAACAAAGGCATGAGGCCGGGCCAGTGAAGGCCCCGGTGCCCCCGCCACTCAAGAGTAGCCCATTGGCTGAGACCCAGCTGAGATCCGACTGAAGTTCTCTGCGCATGAAGAGCGGCCCAGAAAACAAAGCTGTGGCCATAGATGAGAACCCGTCTCTTCTCAGTGGGAACAACAGCACCTACAAGAGAAACAACAGTTAGCCAGGAACATCACTATGATGAGATAAGCGGGCGCACATATGACTTATACACGGTGGAACGCCACCTGCTCAGCCTTTGGATATCCTGAGAGGAGTACCGCATTACCGCAGCCGTGGATGCCGCACCTATCCAAAAAGAATGGGTATCGAATTTCACTCCCGATAGACCCAGGCAGGCCAAAAGCACGTGTGGTAACTGCCTAGAACTGGTGCTTCGTCAAAGAAGCCCCATCACCATGGCAGAACAACAATCCCTCACCCCAACCATGTAGGGCCACATAATCTAACATGGCAGAGACTGGGCACAGCCTGGGCACAGCTCTGGGTCAGAACAGGGACCTAACGTGAGCACTGTACCTTTATGGTGCTGATCCGTATTTGAGCAACAAACTGTGAGATACGCTTGCCCTGATGCTAGCTTGAGATCTGATATCATCAAGGCCCGGCCGGAGTTGTCGTCATGTGACTGAGCCACTAACTTGCTGACCCAGAAGGGCCCAAAAAAGGCAAAGAAAGCCGCTGCATGAAACAAGCTGGTTTCAAATCCAGATGCACACACCTCCCCCCAAGCCCTTCTCAGTCCTTTCAGGATTGATCGGGAAGTGGGTTGCAGGACATCCACGGGCCGGCCGGCTTCCCAGGTCCAACCCTCAAGCACCTTCTGCAACCTGAAATCATTGGTGTCTTCCTGAAATCCAAGCGCCTTGCTGGCAAAAGCCAGAGCTGACAGGCATCCCTTAATAGAGCGCACCGCGAGCCCCTTACCTTTGAGGTCAACACAATAGTAGAGCAGGTGCTCCACCGGTAAGGGCCAGGTTACCTGATACCCCGCCTCAGAACTAAATTCCTCGAACTGTCGAACTGCTCTCTCATATGACTTCCTGGTGCTGGGGGCTATGGTGAGGCCTATCGCTCTGCAGGCCTCAGCCTGCCAAGCAGCCATAGCTCCCGGGGTATGCTTGCCAGCTGAAGATCGGCTTCTGGGGCCAACTGATGAAACCTCTCCCATCTGTTTGCGAGAAAGAGCATCAGCCACCCCATTATCTACCCCGGGCACATACCTGGCGGAAAACGAGACGTTGAGCTGGAGACACTGCAGCGTGAAGGCCCGGACCAAACCCATAACCCGTGGAGACTTGGAGGTGAGGGAGTTGACAATGTGGACCATGGACAGATTGTCACACCAAAAGTGGACCCTATGGTTCGCCAATCCCTCATCCCAGAGCCAAACCGCCATCAGTATGGGAAAGAACTCTAGGAAAGTCAGGTCCCTGGTGATGCCAGCATCCACCCACTCTGATGGCCAGTCACCCATGCACTAGTGCCCCCGAAAATAAACTCCAAAGCCGTGGGCACCAAATGAATTCGAATGAACCCGCAGCTCAGAATTGAGCCGCAGATCATCCCTCCAGAATGACACCCCATTGAAGGATTCTAAGAACTCCTTCCAGACCAAAAGGTCAGCTCACATGGAGGCCGTGACGTGCGTCTTGTGGTGCGGAAGGCGAAGGCCAGCCATGGCATCACAAAGCCGGCACAAAAATGCCCACCTGGGAGTGACCACCTTGCAGGCGAAGTTAAGATTCCTGACCAACTGCTGTACCTCAAAGAGAGTCACGTTCCGCCTAGTCAGGAAATTGTCAACCCTAGCGAGCAAGTCGTGGACCTTTGTTGCTGTCAAGTGGGAAAGCTGGGCCGCAGTGTCAAGCTCAACACCCAGAAAGGTCAACCTGGAAGAGGGGCCCTCCATCTTCTCATGGGCCAGGGGTACACCCAAGTCCGCTGCCAGCCCTAAAAAAATATCCAGAAGCAGCTCACAGCGGCTGGAATCAGCTGGACCCACAAAAAGGAAATCATCCAGATAATGAGCTACATCAGGCAACCCCGACTGCGCACAAACTGCTCACTCCAGAAAGGAGCTGAAGCGCTCAAAGGTGGCACAAGAAATAGAGCATCCCATTGGCAAGGCCCTGTCCATGTAAAACAGGCTGTCAAAACAAAACCCCAGCAGTTCAAAATCATCTGGATGTACTGGGAGCCGGTGAAAGGCAGACTTAATGTCGCATTTAGCAAGTTCCACACCAGGGCCGCAATGCCACACAATCTGTATTGCCTGATCAAAGGTCGTATAATGGACAAAGCACAGATCATCTGGAATCCCATCATTAACGGACCCCCTTGTGGGGAAGGAGAGATGATGGATTAAATGAAACTCACCAGGCATCTTTTTAGGTACCACTCCCAAAGGTGAGACACACAAGTTGGGAACCGGAGGAGCCAGGAATGGACCCAAAACCTGACCTGCAGCCACCTCTTTATTGATTTTTTCCCTAACCACCCCCTCCATTCCCCGAACCGAATGGAGGTTGTTGGCCAAAAATGCACACCTATCACCTTGAAAAGGAATATGAAAGCCCAATTGAAAACCTTCCAACAGGTAATGGGCATCGACCTGATTAGGATAATTAACCAGCCATGCCGTGAGGGCCTTCAGTTTGGTGTAGTGGTTAAGTGTGCAAACTCTAATCTGGGAGAACCGGGTTTGATTCCCCACTCTTCCACTTGCACCTGGCTGGATGACCTTGGGCAAGCCATAATTCTGGCACAGCTGTTCTTGAAAAAGAGCAGTTTCTGTTAGAGTTCTCTCAGTCCCACCTACCTCACAGGCAATGCTCCCTCTAAGCTGTGGAGTCTTGTGAGCAAAAATTCCACTTTGGGAGCTACTGGCATTAAAGTTGTGAGCGAGCAATTTGGCTGCTGCATAAATTAGTTTGCTCTGGAGCCTTACTTCCTGAGCTAAGACAAAAAAGTATGAGCCAGAGGCTACAAAACTGTGAGCTAGCTCAGCTTAGAGGGAACATTGCTCACAGGGTGCCTGTTGTGGGGAGGGGAAGGGAAAGGAGTTTGTAAGCCACTCTGAGACACCTTTGGGTAGTGAAGGGTGGGGTATAAATCCAATCTCCTCTTCTTCAGTTTTAGTGAGCTGGGGCCCTTTACCAAAAGATTGGTAGCCTCCTCCCCCTCCGTACTACCTTTGCCCACGCCTCGGCCTGGCCCAAGGGCAATTGGAGAATGGGTGGGAACCACCACACATGGGGCACTCATGCTTGTACTGGCAAGCCTTCCTACTACAAGTCCCCTGGGAACCAAACTTCCAACACAGCAGGTGGGGTTGAACTGCCTGCCCCGCAGACTCACGGGGACTGGATACTGACAGGGCACGTTGGACCAGATGACCACTGTGGGAGCGTTCCCCAGAATTTGGACGTGCCGGGGACATAATCTGTATCCACAACAGAGGGTGAACCTGGTCCCAGGGAAGCATGGGATTCCATGCAGCCTGCATGCGAAACTCCTCATCATACTGCTGCCAGGCAGGACCCACGAATCCAGTATAGGCCTTATATATAATGTCCATATACTGAATCAAAGACGCAGCCCTGTACAACCCCCGCATAGATGAAAAATCCCACTAACCAGTTGGCCCAGGTTCTATCCAGGGTCCTCCTCCTCAACTTCTCTTTGTCCCTCTCCTCAAGATCCTTCTTATCTTCTCCAACTCCTGACAAAGGAGAGAAAAAACATCGACAAACTCCCCTCTGCATATTTTCTCCCAGGTGGCCAGCAACAGATGATCACCAAGTGGCAAGGCTGCCATCACCGGATGGCAAGTCCTTGGCTGGGACCTGCAATAGCCCTAAGGAGCACCAGGAACAGAAGGGCCATAATCAGGATAGCCCCCCCATAACTGAAGTTCCTTGAGTTTGTTGAACTCTATATTTTAACTCGGGTTAGTACCAACCCCCCCCAAACTTCAGTTATGCAGAGAAATATTAGTTTTAACACACTCACATACATCCCTAATGTGGGGCTCCAATGAAATAGCTGCTATAATATCATTAATTGTGTTTGTGTCCTTTATAAAGTTTACTAGGAATAAGGCTCGTTGTGGAAATAAATACAACAAGGTCTAGAAAGAGGCTCTAGGAGAGTGCCCCGGCTTTGGGCACACAGTGTCAATTTGCTGTGGTGACCTCAGCAGGGTATAATGACAGAGTCCACTGTTTTCTCCGGAGGAACTGATCTCTGGTACCTGAAGAGCAGTTGTAATTTTGAGTGCTCTCCAGCCCTCACCTGGAAATTTGCAACAATTGTTACCCAGGATGAAATGGGTTGTTTGGAGGGTGGAGTCTATGGCATTCTACCTGTCTGAGGCCCAACCCCTCCTCAAACCCCACCTCTCCAGGCTCCACCCCTCAAACCCCCAGGAATTTGCCAGCCTGGAGTTGGCAACCCATCTCCCAGCTAACCATCAACCTACTGTTGTCTGCCCCTCTGACTTCAGCTGACTTCTGCCCTCCCTCCTGCAGAGCAGTTGTAATTCTCAGTGGTCTCCAGCCCTCACCTGAAGA
>NW_015161492.1:37067-42614 GCF_001447785.1 Gekko japonicus
AGCCCCGCCCCCGGTGCACCTGACGCGGCCGCATCACTTCCGGGTGACGTGCTCGCGGTGCGCACTTTGCGCGCACTCCCGGAGCAAGCCAGGAGTCCCCCACTGCGGCTTAAGGTAGGACTTGGCAACCCTATGAGGCATGGCAGCTTAAGTAAGTGAGTTAGATTCCCAAGGCTCCTGGAGGAGAGCTACCTGGTTGTGGAGGCAGAGGAGTACAACTGCCACCATCCCACTGTGGGCAGCTTTTCCTGGGATGAGAGTGCTGTAGAGAAGAGTGAGGAGCTGTGTGTGAAAGATTGGGCCTTTTACTTCCATCCCTGATAGGAAGGCTCACAGCTTACCTGTCCTCCAGTCCTTGTGGTGATGGCTATTTCAAGTTGGGAACCACCTGCCAAACACAAGCCCCACAAGGCCAATATTCCTGGTACATGGGGTGGGTAAGGAATAGTGCTCAGAAGAGCTGCTAGAAGTGTCAAAGGGCCTCATGTGGCTCCTGAGCCACTGAGTATTGCTGCTGTTTCACTGCTGTAGGTGCTTTCATGTGAAAACTGTCTTATACCAAATTAAGCTATTGGTCCACCTAGTTTAGTACTGTCTAATCTGACTTGCAGAGAAAGGTCTTTTCTAACACCTACTTCCTGAGGTAACTGGAGATGCCAGAGACAGCACTGGGGACTTTCTTTGTCCAAAACTTTAAGCTGTGGTTTTTGCCCTCTTGCTAAATTGGGGTTTGATAATTTTGAAAAATCCCTAATAAGGACTGGAAATACTACGGCAGATCATGCTATTAGATGCTTCATTGGGAACAGAGAAGCTATGGTAACATTAATGAGATCTTCAGCTCACTGTTTTTTTCAAGAATAGGAAGTTTAATTGAATCAGGCCTTGTTTTTAATCCATTTGGTTGCAGTGCTGTGCTCAGCTTCAGAGATTTACTGAGAAATTTAATTCTTATCAGTTAAAGGATGTGACTGCAGATGACAAGCGTTTGGCTGAGATGCACAGTAGGTTTGCAGTGAGCCATAAAGGCTTTAGGTAACTTTCAGTGGTAATGAACCACTAGCTGGCTTTTATTGGAGTCTGTCTGTTTCCTGTACTACTGAAAAGATAGGAAAGTCTGAATGCTTGCCAAATGACTTAAAATGACAGGAGTGCTTGGAATTTGTAAATAGTTACTGCACTTATCTTCATACTGTAGATAAGACAAGTTGAAGCCTTCTTGCTCTTTCACACACATGCTCAGAGAGAGATGTGCAGGATGCTTGCAGTTTTTGCTTTTATACTTATTAAAGTCCCTTGAAAACTCTGGTGTGGGCCAAATAGGAATCCAGACTTCCTGAAGACTGTTCTCTTGGGTCCTGGCCACGTCACTGCAAAACTAGGTTGATTCACAAATTACAAACTCCTCGTGGCTGCTGTGAGGTCTTTTGATCAGAAATGCACCTGGAATTCTATGCTTGGAATTTAATTTCCAGGCACAGGTGGACATGATTTAAGTTGGGACTATAGTATGTGAGGAAAATATCTGAAGTACAGAATCCTCTAACCTGTATGGTGGCAACAATGCGAACATGTATGGTTAGGCTTGCCAAGTCCCCCTGGGGGGCAGGGAAAACCCCGCCCAGAGGCCCGTTCCCCGCTGCCAGCGGATCGGGACCCAGGGGGAACCCCACCCCCACATGCATGTCACCAGGAAGTGATGTGACGACGCCGGGCATGCTGGGGGCGGGGCCACGGTCATCTGAGGGAAAACTCTATGGAATGATTTAAATTGGGACTATAGTTTGTGAGGAAAGTATCTGAAGTACAGAATCCTCAGAACCTGTATGGTGGCAAGAATGCGAACATGTATGGTGGCTACCCATGCTGTTTTTTGACCTGAGATATACCTGGGGATAAAATTGCCAACTCTGGGTAGGGAAATTTCTAGAAATATAAGGGGGGGGGCTGGGGAAGGGGGGGTTTGGGGAGGGGAGGGACCTCAGCGGGTATAATGCCATAGAGTCCACCTTCCACAGCAGCCATTTTCTCCAGGGGAACTGATCTCTGTTGTCTGGAGATCTGTTGTAATTTTGGGGGATCTCCAGGCTGCACCTGGAGGTTAGCAACGCTGCCTGAGAAGTAGGTTTTCCAACCTCCAGTTGGGGCAGCTGTGACATCACATCCCCTCCCCAAACTCCACCCTTTCCAGACTCCATCCCAAATGTCCAGGAATCCCACAACCCAGAGCTGGCAGCCCGACTAGGGAGTAATTTGCCCTGATGGGGAAACTTGTGTGAAGCCATAATTTTGTATTCATCTTCCCAAGTGGGGCAAAGACTGGCACCCAAAACTATTTCAGATAAGGAAAAACTGCAGGGGAAAGACTTAAGCCCCTCTGTGTGCCACAGCACCAATCAAAATCTGGCCCATCTGTACCTGGCATCCGTATTTGAAGTACAGAATTCTCAGCACGCATGGTGGCCAGAAGGGTCTTGTAATGTTGTAAATAGGCCCTGCTGTGTGGCACTAGAATCAAAACAAGCTCACTCCTACAATGAAGGCTGGCCCTACCAATATTTACTTAATTTGTTGCATTTCTATCCTACCCTTCTTTCAAGGATTTCTTGGCGTAATGTCGTAAATAGGCCCTGCTGTGTTGCACTAGAATCAAAACATGCTCACTCCTACAATGAAGGCTGGCCGTTGCATTTTTATCCTACCCTTCTTTCAAGGATTTCTTGGTTGCATATGTAAGTTCCCCCTTCTCCATTTTGTCTGCTTGGACCCTGTGAGATTAGGTTAGGATGAAAGTGTGTGACCGGCCTAAGATCACCGAGTGAGCTTTATGGTTGAGTGGAGATTTGAACCTTGGTCTCCTTGGTCCTAGTCCGGTACTCTCACACACAAGATAGGGTGAAACAACCTGCCTCAAGTGTCAGCTTTGGAGGAGGGGGGTACCATTAAAGAGTAGCTTATTTTCAGCGCTAGCTATCTTAATACATCAGGTCTTGTCAAATTTTCTTTGGCTCTGGAAGCCAACCCAAACGTTTAGGAGCCAAGCATGCTTTTCAGTCTTCAGAGTTTCTTATATTTAATTCCCAGATTTTCCAGTTATTGCTACCACAAAACCTCATCTTAACCTCTTCACAGTTTCTCATAATTTTATTAAAGCTGTGACAAAAGTGTTGAGTATAAATAGAGATAGGCTTGGACCCTGTGAGATTAGGTTAGGATGAAAGTGTGTGACCGGCCTAAGATCACCGAGTGAGCTTTATGGTTGAGTGGAGATTTGAACCTTGGTCTCCTTGGTCCTAGTCCGGTACTCTCACACACAAGATAGGGTGAAACAACCTGCCTCAAGTGTCAGCTTTGGAGGAGGGGGGTACCATTAAAGAGTAGCTTATTTTCAGCGCTAGCTATCTTAATACATCAGGTCTTGTCAAATTTTCTTTGGCTGTGGAATCCAAACCAAAAGTTTAGGAGCCAAGCATGCTTTTCAGTTTCTTATATTAATTCCCAGATTTTCTAGTTATTGCTACCACAAAACCTCATCTTAACCTCTTCACAGTTTCTCATAATTTTATTAAAGCTGTGACAAAAGTGTTGAGTATAAATAGAGATAGGGATGGTTGTCATTGCTACAATAAAATCCCTAACCCTAGCCTTACATCTCCCCTATTTCTGATTATTTAGCTATCATTTTGAAAGCTCCATTTAATTGAATATTGGAGCCAGTACAGAAAGTACCTGTTTAAGAGATAAATTAATCTACCAGCACTGAACAGTGCAAAAATTAACATATAAATAAGCAATGACAGGAGTTTCATGCATCTGTATATTTATGCCATACAACAAAACATTTGATGTAAAATGATAAATAAGCTCATTGAGAGACACTTCAGTGAAATCATTGCAAAAAATACGGTATCACAGTGAAATTTCTCGATGCAGTGACGACCTGGTGCCCAGGATTTGTCAAGTCCTGTAATAGATGCTTTTTTGATCTCTGCCTCAAGCACCAATATGTTGTGTGCTGCTTCTAATAGCAATTAATGTGTGGTTATCTGATCATTCCATCCCAATTGCTAACTAGAATGGCTATTCCTTCAACCAGTCTTCAGTTTGCCCTGGGTGTATGTGCTCTAGTCATACATTCTTTAGACAAAATAAGCAAGGGAGGTGGTTGTTTTAAGGGGGGGGGGGTTACCATGGACAGACACAGCCGTCTTTGGGGGGGGAATGTTTCCCAGTTTTGCCACCACACATTGTTCAAAATCATGTCTGTAAGGGGAGGGGGTTTGTATGGCTTTAAAGCCCTTCATGAGAGTGGGGCCCTCATACTTGAAGGACTGCTTCTCCCTCCCTGCATGCTCCCATGTGGCATCTTTATTCTGCCCAGCCAGGTCTGGGGTTGGTACCCACTTTGCCTAAGGCATGTTGTGTAGTGATCTGGGCTCAGGCTTTTTCAGTGGCTGCCCCATGGCTTCTGGAAGAGGTTTCTGGCTTCTGCTGTCCTTGGTTTCTGGCAAGGCTGTGAGACAGAGCTATTCTGGAGAGCTTTTGGGCAAGTTTGGTGTAGTGGTTAAAACCAGGTTTGATTCCCCACTCCTCCACTTGCACCTGCTGGATGACATTGGGCAAGCCAAAGTTCTGGCATAGCTGTTCTTGAAAAAGAGCAGTTTCTGTCATAGCTCTCTCAGTCCCACCTACCTCACAGGGTGTCTGTTGTGGGGAGGGGAAGGGAAAGGAGTTTGTAAGCCGCTCTGAGACTCCTTTGGGTAGTAAAGGGTGGGGTATAAATCCAGTCTCTTCTTCTTCAGTCTGATCCCTGGTGATGGCAGAATATCCTGTTAGTGGAGAATCATGCATGTTTAGATTGGTTTGTAATCTGGTTTTAATGCATTTCTTACTTGCAGCTTTAATGTTTATTGTTTTAATTTATGTGTCTTGGGTTCTGAGAAAGACCGGTATATAAATATTTTTTTCATAAATATCTAATTTTAAATAAATAAATATGTAAAGGTAAAGGTTTCCCTTGCTTGAAAGCCAATCAAATCCGACTCTAGGGGGCTGTGCTCATCTCCGTTTCCAAGCCAAAGAGCAGGCACTGTCCAAAGACTTCTCCGTGGTCATGTGGCTGGCATGACTAAACGCTGAGGCACAAGGAACCTTCCCACCAAAGTGGAACCTATTTAACAGACTGCCTCGGGAGGTGGTGGATGCTCCTTCGCTGGATGTTTTCAAGCAAAGCCTGGACGACCATCTTTCGGGCATGTTTTAGGGCTATCTTTCAGCTATGCTCCTGCAGAGTGCAGTGAGGTGGACTAGATGACCTGCAAAGTCCCTTCCAACTCTAACATTCTATGATTCTATGATCTACTTGCAATTTCTTGCTCTCGAACTGCTAGGTTGGCAGGAGCTGGGGCCATAGACAGGAGCTCACTTCATCACATGGCACTAGGGTCTCGGAACTGCTGAGCTACAGACCTTCCAGTCTGCAGCTCAGTGTCTTAACCTGTGGGCCACCATGGTCCTAAATAAATATAGGAACCCCCAAAATGCACA
>NW_015161492.1:43298-47655 GCF_001447785.1 Gekko japonicus
CTGTCTGTCTGTCTGTCTGTCTGTCTGTCTGTCTGTCTGTCTGTCTGTCTGTCTGTCTGTCTGTCTGTCTGTCTGTCTGTCTGTCTGTCTGTCTGTCTGTCTGTCAGACAGAATTTTTCAGTGTTTTGCTGTCTGTCTGTCTGTCTGTCTGTCTGTCTGTCTGTCTGTCTGTCTGTCTGTCTGTCTGTCTTTGCTCAGAAAGGCTAGCAAGAAGGTTTTGTAGCCTACCATTTGAATTCAAAGGTAATCCACCTGTTTGCCTTTATCCCAAGGTATTAGATTCTGTCATACCCAGGTAACTCAGTCAAGACTTTATAAGCCATCTCTGGTTCATATGGGGGAAGGTGGGATGAAAATGGGCAGTGGAGATGTAATAATGGAAGCTATGCTAACCAGGATTCCCTCTATCTATATTCAAACTCTGAATTCAAATACAGGTTAGCAGGAAACATTGGTGAGTGTGCATCATGGGTAAGGAGGTAGGAATTTGAACCAGAGAGGAAGGGTTTGATTGAAATGTCTAATTTTGCACAGCCTTCTCCTGTTCCTTTAGGTACAGGTAGCAGGTCTATAGCATTATGTGCACACTAGCCCTTACTTTCATGACTTCTTTAGAGAATGGGAAAAATAGTAACATATGTTGTGAATTTCTGTCAAGAGCAAAATTTGAAGGTGTAATTACCAAATATCAGATTTTGCAATGCTGAGTCCTAAACAGTGTTTCTCTTTCTTTGAACACCAGGGAGAAGTGTCTCCTTCCACTCCAGCTTGCTTTGGAAAGCAAGAACATGAAGCTGGCCCAGCACGCTCTAGCAGGGATGCAGGTACGTTGGGATGACTTTCAGCTCCGTTTGGATCCTTCCATGAATCATCAAAGTGGTTGACTTCAGTATCTAAAGAAATATGTAGTCTGTGTGTAATTTGGGACAATACTTTAAAAAGCCTATGTGTTTAACGCCACGTTATATCAGCGCAGTATCATGTGACTTTTGGTTCCTACTGGTTGCAGACTACAGTCACAGCCTGTCTGCTGTACAAAGGCATTTGCCAAAGATGACAGAAACAGAGATGGAGGATTATCAGACACTTCCTGGACTGCCACATAGAAAACCTTGAAAGGACAGCATATTTATTCCAGATAATTCACTTCTCTTTAATGCTGCAACACTTATGGCATTTAGCATAATTATCTTTTAAGTCATCTAGTTTCCTCCTGGTTTATTGTAGTACAATGACTTTACATTCATGCCAGTATTTGTCATTTATTGTTTTTTATGTAACAGCATTTCCCCTTTTTTTTGTCTTTTCGTTTTTTAAAATTTATTTGTGTACTTTGATCTTCTGCTGTTTTATGCAAAGTAATTCCTATAGATTATTTTTAAGGGTAAATAGAGGGACAGCACATGGGCACCAGTGTTCCCTCTAAGCTGAGTTAGTGTGAGCTAGCTCACAGTTTTTTAGCCTCCGGCTCACAGATTTTTGACTCAGCTCAGGAAGGATGGCTCCAGAGCAAACTAATTTATGCAGCAGCCAAATGGCTGGCTCACAGCTTTAATGCCACCAGCACACAAAGTAGAATTTCTGCTCACAAGACTCCACAACTTAGAGGGAACATTGATGGGCACTATGTGATATTCCCTATTTATAGGACAGGAGTGGTGGTAAGAGTCTTTGCAACATATTTTGTGTGGATATACATTGGTCTTTAATGCATGGTGGATGCACAGAGAAGTGCACAGTACAGGTTTGTATTAGGTAGATGGTGCAATTGTTCCACATGCTGCTCTTTAAAATGGTATTTAGCTGCACATAGGCACACACACTATTCTTGAGGCACTGTCTCACAAAGAGTTGTGTATTTCTTCTAAGGATGATGTGACGCTGAGGACTGACTTAGCATTTAAGCCAACATTCCATTTTTAATTGGTTATAGGACTTCCCCCCCCCATTCTGTAGTATCCCAGAGAACAGCTGCACAATTTAGAGATGAGAAAGGTCTTGCAATTCTAGTTGGCAAGAATATCAGTCATTAGGAGGACAGAATCTTGTTGCCATTTTTGCAGCCCACCTTTGGAAGAAAGTTATCTAGAGCATGTCCACCTAGGTGAATGAAAGAGACTATAGTGGATGCCCATGTGATAGTGTAGAAGGTTTCACATCATGGAATCAGAGTGCACTCAGGAAGGGTGCGGGAGAAAATGATCTCAGTAGCCTTTTGAGAAAAGTCTTATATAGAAGAGATTTGTGTGCAGCATTAGTGGTTAAGAATAGCGGACTCTAATCTGAAGAACTGAGTTTGATTCCCCACTCCTGCACATGCAGCCAGCTGGGTGACCTTGGGTCAGTCATAGTTCTTGCACAGCTATTCTCTCAAGAGCAGTTTTCTCAGAGCTCTCTCAGCCCCACCTACCACACAGGATGTCGTGTGGGGAGAGGAAGTGAAGGAGATTATCAGTCACTTTGAGACTCTGAGTGAAGGGCAGGGTTTAAATCCAGCTCTTCTTTTCCTTCTCCTTCCCCATCCTCCTCCTCCTCCTTCATGCCTGCAAGCTGATGCAGTTATTGAATAGAAGCCCCTAGTTTCAGAAATGCCACAGGAGTCCTGAGGATCTTAGTGCTTTAGTGCATTCCAAGTGTAAAGACTGAAGTTTAGACACCTGGAGAAAAGGGGGAAATTTTGACTTGCTGTGAACGCCAGTCTGTTAGATGTCCAGAGGGCCATCTACTCGGTCATGAATATTAGCTGGTTGGCAAGCACAGGACAGTGCTGCTCAGAGAAGGTCCTCACTTGACTTCACAGCTTATATTTTCTGTTTTTACTTGGTTCACAGGTTTGCCTGTTAGCTGTATATTACAGTTGTTAAGGTGACACAGTTGTATATTACAGTTGTGAAGGTTCTCTGAATTCTTGTCTTTCATTAAAAAAAAAAGTAAGTCTCCATCCCCTTTCATTACAGAAAGCCACTGCTGGGGGAGTGGGACAGGGAAACCTGCCATGTGAAAGCTGCTGCCACTTCCAATACAAAGCAGTGGCAAGTTGACAACAGAGAAGCTACAGAAGTGTCCCCCCAATGTGGAAAACACTCATGTCTTCTGGCCAGGAGGTGCTGCCATCCCAAATGTAAAAGTTGCCTTCTAAACACCTGAATGAGAAGCGGCTTATAGCAATTCCTCCCCTCCCCCCTTTTTGAGGAGTAACCAGGGCTTTTTTTTTTTTTAAGCGGTGCCGGAACTCTCAAGAAGGAAATGAAGTTTTCAATCTGTATACTGAAAAATAAACTTTTAAACAATTTAAAAAGAGATTTGTCAAAGAGGTTCTGGAACTCCATTCTGGTGTGTTCCCCTAGAAAAAAAGCCCTATTTTTGTACAGGAGCAGCCAAATGAACCTGATATGGTATAGTGCTTAGAGCGTTGTACTATAAACAAGAAATGAATGTGCTTTGCCATAAAGCACACTAGTTTACAGTGAGCCAGTCATGTTCTTTCATCCTAACCTTTCTGAGTTGTTGGGAGGGTAAAATGGGAATGGGAGTATAATGAATGTCAGTCTGAGCTCCATGGAAGAACAGTGGAATAAAAATGTAACAGACTTACATAGACAGATATAAAATGTGTCATAGGTGTTTTCCACATGGGGACAGGCTTGTGTAGTTTCCCTGTTGCAGATGTGGCTGCTAAGATGGCACAGTGTCAGTAGGGTTTCCACAGAGCAGGTTTCCCTGACAGTATTTTTTTCCCCAGCCCAGTGTGGGAAATGGCTGGTGTGTGGGTGGGACCAGGAAAATCTGAACTTTTCTACCTACACACAGCCACCCGGGCTTTGCGGTGATCTTTCCTAAAACTTCACAGCAAAGCAGGTTTGAGGTATATTGGAGCAAAGCTTGGGAAACCCTGGAAGATCCATGAATGGCATCACCAATTTGTAGGAAAGCGGGGTGGGGGGGAACCCACTCTCCAACAGCATTGAATCTGGGGCAAATGACCCATGTGACAATGCCCATAATCAGGGCAGATTAACACATGCATGTTAGTCTCTTGGATAATCAAGTGAGGGAAAATTAAATGATGTAGATATATGCATCAGCTGAGCTTGTATGATCCATCAGCACCTTGTTTCTGTTGGTAGAGGATTTGGAAAAGGTATTTTGTATGTAATATGTTTCTTTATAACAGTATTATGTAGCAAGCAAATCAATAGTCCCTGGGATTAAACAGCTCAATTTCTCTTGCAGAAGCTACTGTCTGATGAGAGGTTTGTAACCATGGCAACAGACTCTGATGACAAGCAGTTGCTTAATCAGATGCTGAATGCAGTCAGAGTGACTCCTTCCCTCAACGAAGACCTGCAAGTGGAAG
>NW_015161492.1:48525-55606 GCF_001447785.1 Gekko japonicus
CCCCTCCCCCCCTCAGACCCCCCCCCAAATCCCCCCCCCCCGCAGGAGAGAAGATGGGAGCTGACAACCCTCGTGCCTGCACACAAAAGCTTATCCCTAGAATTAAACTTTGTTGGTCTTAAAGGTGCCACTGGACTCAGACTCTGGCTGATTTCACACTAGAGCTGCCTCGATGTTGCGCCGCCGTTTGCCCCGATACTATTGGTCAGTTTCACACCCGAAGCTGCGGGGCTGCATTTTGACTCGCGGCTTCACCCGATTTCCCCTGCAGTTTCGGGACCCTGTTTTTTGAGGATCACGAAACTGCGGAGGAAATCAGGTGAAGCCGCGGGTCAAATGCAGCCCCGCGGCTTCGGGTGTGAAATTGACCAATAGTATCGGGGCAAACGGCGGCGCAACATCGAGGCAGCTCTAGTGCGAAATCAGCCAATGTGAATTTTATATCTGATGCTTCTCACACCTGCTTTTGAAACCCTGTCTCTAGATTACTGCTATGCTTACTGTGTTTTTCGAAGCCTTACAGTGACCTGTGCTTTGAACAGTGCTGGGGAAAGTTCTGATGAACTGCTGATATTTAAATTTTCAGGTATTTTTATTTCTTTATCCCATGAGCATCTTTGGGAACCTTGCAATCTGAATTTTCCCCAGCACCTTACAACCTAAGTAGTATGCAGCATCCCTGGACTCCATATTAAGAAAGTTACAACCTGCAGATTTTTGGGATTGGTCAACGTGCCCCAAAACATTTTCTCCCCTTCTCATCCTAATACATAACATCCAATCTGATTATGAGTCCTGGAGAAATTGAAAGCTTCTGTTTGCTGTTTTGTGACAACTGCTGATTTGAGATGCTTTCAGGAAAGGAAGGCAATTCTGGCAAAATATTCATTAAACGAGAAAAAGGGGGGGAAACGCAACCCAAGATATGGCTGTGATATATGAGGGTCAAGCTAACAAAATACTTTATTATAAAAATACAAATATTTATGAGTTTTATGAGTCTGTTATTTGGATTAGTGCTTTTAATCTATTTTATTTTTTACTAATGTGTATACCCAAATAAATATTTGTATTTTTATACTAATTTATTTTGTTAGCTTAACCAAAATATTCATTAACAGCCTGTTCTTTCTGCAGGTTGGAACCAAGTACTACAAAATTACAATGTGACGTTCTTAGATAAGACCAAATTTGGTTAAACAGGCATGATTTAGCTTTATCAATATTTGAAATAACGCATTCAGTACTTGCACTTTATTTTTATCGTTAAATTGTAGGAAAGACATATTTGGTTATTTGGTTGCAGTATGATCCTTGCTTTACTTTTGTATTTCACTTGTTTAGAAGAAGAAGAAGAAGAAGAAGAGATTGGATGTATACCCCACCTTTCACTACCCTTCACTACATATTGGTTATTTGTTTGCAGTATGATCCTTGCTTTACTTTTGTATTTCACTTGTTTAGAAGAAGAAGAAGAAGAAGAAGAGATTGGATGTATACCCCACCTTTCACTACCCTTCACTACATATTGGTTATTTGTTTGCAGTATGATCCTTGCTTTACTTTTGTATTTCACTTGTTTAGAAGAAGAAGAAGAAGAAGAAGAGATTGGATGTATACCCCACCTTTCACTACCCTTCACTACATATTGGTTATTTGTTTGCAGTATGATCCTTGCTTTACTTTTGTATTTCACTTGTTTAGAAGAAGAAGAAGAAGAAGAAGAGATTGGATGTATACCCCACCTTTCACTACCCTTCACTACATATTGGTTATTTGTTTGCAGTATGATCCTTGCTTTACTTTTGTATTTCACTTGTTTAGAAGAAGAAGAAGAAGAAGAAGAGATTGGATGTATACCCCACCTTTCACTACCCTTCACTACATATTGGTTATTTGTTTGCAGTATGATCCTTGCTTTACTTTTGTATTTCACTTGTTTAGAAGAAGAAGAAGAAGAAGAAGAGATTGGATGTATACCCCACCTTTCACTACCCTTCACTACATATTGGTTATTTGTTTGCAGTATGATCCTTGCTTTACTTTTGTATTTCACTTGTTTAGAAGAAGAAGAAGAAGAAGAAGAGATTGGATGTATACCCCACCTTTCACTACCCTTCACTACATATTGGTTATTTGTTTGCAGTATGATCCTTGCTTTACTTTTGTATTTCACTTGTTTAGAAGAAGAAGAAGAAGAAGAAGAGATTGGATGTATACCCCACCTTTCACTACCCTTCACTACATATTGGTTATTTGTTTGCAGTATGATCCTTGCTTTACTTTTGTATTTCACTTGTTTAGTCTTAGTGTCCATGCACTTCCCTCTTCCTTTGTAGTTTTTGTAGTAATAAAATAATAAAAAATTCTAAAATAAAAAAGAAGAAAAAAGACCAATGTCTCAGTGTGCACAAATGCTTGATTTGTCCTGTTTTGTGTATTTGCTTAAAGGTGTTTCTTTGCTTCTTTCTCTCCCCATTGCCCTCAGGCCTATACCCTGCTCTCAGTTTGGTAATGCAATCTTAGCTAATGCTATTGCTTTTTTTCCTCTCTGGGTTTGGGGATTTGTTATTATTGAGGCACACCAGACACTTATTTTTCTCTTGAGAATAATTACATTGGATGACACTAAAGAAGAATATCTCTACTGTACCTTTCCCGTTATCGCCTTCACCATCTGTTCTTGGGAGGTTCTGTTCATAAAGCCAACTGCATACACACCTTCTGATTGCCAGTGTTTTTCACCGGCGAATAGCTAGGACTTCTTGAGTGGCTCATCGTGTAATATTATGCAACGTTAAGCCCACTGAAATCAGTGGTGTGGAGTAGCTCTGCATAGCACTGCACTTCTCAAATATTATCCACATCCAGTGCTCCCCATGGGTATTCAGTGAGGGATAATAACTCCAGCATCACTTATCCAGTGTTAGCTGTACAGTTGTCTAGTGATACACTGTTGCACATTTTTTGCCTTTTATTTTTCAGGCTGTGGTGGTGGGGGAAATGGCTAAATTTCATTTAGACACCAAGATCCAAAAAATGATCCTTGTGCTTTGCATGAAAGATGCTGAAATTTGCAGTGGTGTGTTAGTTTATTCCTATATTTGATGAGATACCACACAGGTGAGTTCTACACTTTTATTTCATTAATAGCTAATCCTCCCTCTTAAGTGCTCAAAGAGATGTTTCTTTCCTTCCTCCTCACCCCCTTTCATCTTTACAAAGGTGGGTCAGGCTGAGATTTCTTCCTTTACTTCATTTATACCCCACCTTTCTCCCCAGTGGAGACCCAAATTGATTTATATTATTCTCCTATCCTCTGCTGTATCCAAACAATAACCTAGTGAGATAAATTAGGCTGAGACTGTGTGACTGGCCCAAAGTCACCCAGCAAGTTTCTATAGCAAAGTTGGGATTCACACCTAGAGACAGTGACTGACCCAATGTAACCTAGCAAGCTTCGTGGCTAAATGAGGATTTGTGGTCCAAAGGCACTGCACCAAAAATTGCAGGTGAACTGTTAGTTTTCAATCAACTGAGCTTTTGAAATTCTAACCCTAATCTAATCAATGTCATTCCAGGGCTCTTTTTGTAGAAAAAGCACAGCAGGAACTTATTAGCATAACAGGTCATACCCAACAGCAGAAACTCATTAGCATATTAGGCCACACCCCTGATAGTACAGCTCATTAGCATATTAGGCCACACCCCATGTTACCAGAAGCATGGTCATTCAGCCACACCCACCTTTTGGTTCTTATTCTGTTTACCTTGTTTGTTGTCAAAACCCAGGGCCTTTTTGGTAGCAGTAACTCCTTTGCATGTTAGGCCACACACCCCTAATGTAGCCAATTCTAATGAGTTTCTGCTGTTGGGTGTGGCCTGTTATGCTAATGAGCTCCTGCTGGGCGTGGCCAACTCAGGAGCCAGCCGGAACTCCGTTCCTGTGCGTTCCTGCCCAAAAATAGCCCTGGATTCCTTATTACAGCTGAGAATATTGTCAATTATATTTATTTGGATTATGCAGAGGATTTCTGAATGATGCATGGTACTATCTGTTAGACAGAGAGCATATCTGATTACCTCCAGAAATGTTGTGCCTCTTTGAAGATACTATTTTAAGAGACACTACCATGTTGAGTGGATGATAGCAATAAGATCTGACTTTTTCACGTCCTTGAGTGAAATCTAATCCAGACTGGTAAACATGAATAAAGAAGGAAGAAAGGGAACTGGGTTGTTCTTTTTTCCAAATTGCTTACAGCTACTGCTTAGAATCTCACTGATTTCATGCTAGAAAACTTATCTGTGTGTATAAATGACAATACCCTTAATTTATCTATGCAGTAATTATCCTGGTTTTTAAAACTGGCTTCATTCTTCCTAAAGTTTGTTCACATATGTCACAGCTCAGGTGGGGTGTCACCTGACGCTGCCACCACTCTGGATTTAGGTTCCCTTGAGAAGGCCCAGAGCACCCTCCCAAGACCTTCAGACCTCCCTTTTGGCCGAATAACAGGTGTGAGGACCAGGCAGAGTGAACAATGCAAATAGGTACAGGAGCTCATTAGCATAACTTAGTTGATCACACCTTGTTAGGATTGCTCCTTAGTAGGGTTGCCAGGTCTCCTCGTTCCTCCAGTGGGAAGATTTGGGGGACGTTATGGGCATGGGCAGGGATGTAGTGCAATGTCCCCAATGTAATGACATTACTCGGAAGTGACATCATCATGTCAGGGACGCTCTGGTATTTGGGCAAAACTATGGTTTTTTCGCCCTCAAAACCATAGAGTTTGCCCAAATACCAGAGCATCCCCCTCATCATCCCTAACATGATGATGTCACTTCCGGGTCACATCATTGTGTCGGAGACGTCCCTGTTTAGGGGAGGGGTTTTCCCCAACTGTCAACTGGTCTGCGGCAAAGGGAAGTCCCTGAAACCAGGGGATCCCCTGCCCAGGCCTAGGGGCTGGCAACCCTATTCCTTAGCCAACTAACAAATCCACATGTATATAAGTAAATTTCACCTGATTGCTTCTGTTCAATGCATAAAATCATCTTTGAACATGAAGTAGTTTGTGGAACTTCAGATAAAGATTTTAATTCCAGTTAGGAGCCATGGTAGTCTGTAGCAGCAAAATAAAATGGTTGCCCATTGGCACCTTAGCTGAGAACAGAATTTATTCCTGCATAGCTTTCATGATTCAGAGTTCACTGGACTTCTCTTTTATTTTGACAAAGATTTGTATTGCACATGCACAGTTGCTCCCAGTGGATTTATGGTGCTTCCAGAGACCCAGGCCTTCCTAGGACACACTGGGACTAAGTGGAAGAGCACATGTGGAAGAGCATACAGAAGGTCCTGAGTTCAATCCCTGTCCCAGGTTAAAGGATCCTATGTGGCAGGTGTAGGAAAATATCTTTCTCTCTCTGTTATCCTGGAGAGCCACTGCCAGTCTGAATAGATAATACAAGTACTAATCAGGATGAACTAGTTTTCTTACTCAATATGAGGCAACTTCATCTGTTCAAACCTCTCTCATCTTTGGTTTGAAACCTTGAATGGTTACAGTTTCAAAGTGTGGTAAGAACTCTTCCTGTAGTCTGTGGAGTTGGCCAAGCTACCAGAATGCTGTGTAAAATTGCACATGATTTTGGCATTGAAAGAGTCAACCAAGGAACTTTCTTGAGTACATAAATATCGGGAAGGTATTTGCTTAAATTTAGACTCTAGAGATAAAACTATTTTTTCCTACTGTCTGCTCCAAATGCTTTTAAAGTGTGTGTTTTTGTTTACTTTTTTGCTGCAATTAGATAATTCTGGTCTGCAGAACATGTACTGTCATGACAAAAACAATGCCAGATCTAGTCTGGTCAGCTATATGGGTGGCAACTGATCTCCTGCTAAAGTTAAACATCCTTACTTTTTTGTGATAAAATTGCCATTGATGTTTCCTGTATCATTTGTCACCTAGCAGCTGACTAAACTTTGGAGATGACTTTCTAATTCTGTTTTTGCAAGGTATCAAAACATTTATAAAGGAAAAAACAAATCACCATCCCTGCCATAGGCTTCTGTTACTTGCAGGGATTCCTAATGAAAGATTCTTGTTGTTACCATTGCCAGAATCTTTAATAATCACATTTACTGCTAGGCTTCTCAAGCAGTAAAAACAGCCATAACCTCAGCCCTGAACTGGTACTCCACTAAGCCTTGTGAAAACACAATATGCCCATCTCTAATCACTCTTAAGAGGTCTTGAGCCGGACAGCACATTGCAATCTCAAGACTCTCCACTCTCATGTGTGGCTTCCCCTTGCCCTTGGTACTTTAGACCTCTGGCACACACACTCCTACACCTTACAGTGAACAGTGGCAGACACTTAGACAGGACTATGAACATTTTCTAGTGTATGTCCAGCAAGTGAGTATATGTATTAGTTAATGCTGCCATTCATAAAATTTCATCTGAGTTGTGAACTTTCATATGTGAATGTCAACATTTAACCAGTTTCAGTCATGTACTATATAATGTACTATGGCCCCGTTCACACGGAGCATTTGCCCCGCTGATGGCACGGGAGTCCCGCGGAGTATCCGGGCACAATCAGACGGGAACATCTGGGAGGCGTAACACTCCCGTGGCGAACCCATGGCAAGCCGCCAAAATCGCGCATTAAAAAACTACCTCAACGAAGGTAGTGGCAAACGCTTTGCCACAGGCTGCCTATGGAAGCCTCCTGGTGTGATTGCGCTGGCGTGCGGCTTCCTCCCCCATCATCCTCTTTGCTGCGCGGAAGCCGCCGTCACGTCTGATCGCATAATAGCGCATCAGACTGCAACGGTGCAAATAGCTGTGCTCCCCCCCCCCCGTTTTCCGGCATGTCTGACCGGGGCCCATATAACAATACAGTGTCTATGTTAATTTTATTGCATCTATTGCTGATGTTTGAAGTTGTACACCATAAAATATTATTGAAGGATGTGGGAAATGGAGTGGGGTTTACAGGGAGCACCCTCCAATGGTTTTGGAGTTTTCTAGCAATACTCCCCAAGAGTTTCCATGAGAGAGGTCAATTT
>NW_015161492.1:56676-72542 GCF_001447785.1 Gekko japonicus
TGGTTTTGGCATTGAAAGAGTCAACCAAGGAACTTTCTTGAGTTCATAAATATCGGAAAGGCATTTGCTTTAGACTCTAGAGATAAAACTATTTTTTCCTACTGTCTGCTCCACTGCTTTTAAAGTGTGTGTTTTTGTTTACTTTTTTGCTGCAATTAGATAATTCTGGTCTGCAGAACATGTACTGTCATGACAAAAACAATGCCAGATCTAGTCTGGTCAGCTATATGGGTGGCAACTGATCTCCTGCTAAAGTTAAACATCCTTACTTTTTTGTGATAAAATTGCCATTGATGTTTCCTGTATCATTTGTCACCTAGCAGCTGACTAAACTTTGGAGATGACTTTCTAATTCTGTTTTTGCAAGGTATCAAAACATTTATAAAGGAAAAAACAAATCACCATCCCTGCCATAGGCTTCTGTTACTTGCAGGGATTCCTAATGAAAGATTCTTGTTGTTACCATTGCCAGAATCTTTAATAATCACATTTACTGCTAGGCTTCTCAAGCAGTAAAAACAGCCATAACCTCAGCCCTGAACTGGAACTTCATTAAGCCTTGTGAAAACACAATATGCCCATCTCTAATCACTCTTAAGAGGTCTTGAACAGGACAGCACATTGCAATCTCAAGACTCTCCACTCTCATGTGTGGCTTCCCCTTGCCCTTGGTACTTTAGACCTCTGGCACACACACTCCTACACCTTACAGTGAACAGTGGCAGACACTTAGACAGGACTATGAACATTTTCTAGTGTATGTCCAGCAAGTGAGTATATGTATTAGTTAATGCTGACATTCATAAAATTTCATCTGAGTTGTGAACTTTCATATGTGAATGTCAACATTCAACCAGTTTCAGTCATGTACTATAATGTACTATAGCCCCGTTCACATGGAGCATTTGCCCCGCTGACGGCACGGGAGTCCCGCTGAGTATCCGGGCACGATCAGACGGGAACATCTGGGAGGCGTAGCACTCCCGTGGCGAACCCATGGCAAGCCACCGAAACCACGCATTAAAAAACTACCTCAACGAAGGTAGTGGCAAACGCTTTGCCACAGGCTGCCTATGGAAGCCTCCTGGTGTGATTGCGCTGGCGTGCGGCTTCCTCCCCCATCATCCTCTTTGCTGCGCGGAAGCCGCCGTCACGTCTGATCGCATAATAGCACATCAGACTCTGCAACGGTGCAAATAGCTGTGCTCCCCCCCCCCCGTTTTCCGGCATGTCTGACCGGGGCCCATATAACAATACAGTGTCTATTGTAATTTTATTGCATCTATTGCTGATGTTTGAAGTTGTACACCATAAAATATTATTGAAGGATGTGGGAAATGGAGTGGGGTTTACAGGGAGCACCCTCCAATGGTTTTGGAGTTTTCTAGCAATACTCCCCAAGAGTTTCCATGAGAGAGGTCAATTTATCAGTCTGGGATCTCAGAAACCGAGTTCCTCAGGTGCAGTTGCTGAATGAGATCATCTGTGACATTGGAGATAGGTGTGACCAATATACCAATAACACCTAGCGATAATAATTTGCCATACCTTCAGAATCAGATGTCTGGATCTTGAACCAGTGCCTGAATTCTGTGACCAAGTAGATGAGCAGAAATAAGATGAAACTGAATCCAGACAAAACAGAGGGTATGCTGGTGGGGAAAGTTAATTTTCTGGATGAGATTGACTGGCCATTGTCAGATGGGGCTCAGCTGTTTTTAGAGTGAAGAGCCCCGGGGCATTCCAGCATTACTGATGGAAAAATAGGCTGCAGCTACTGCTAGGAGCACTTTCATTAGTCTTCATCTTATCTGGAAATTGTCCTCTACCAGACTGATCTACCAGACTGATCTAAACTTGTTACCACACTCCCACAAACATGTGAACATCCATTCAGATTAATATGGGGAAGTCGCTTGTGTATTTGTGTGGGGTGCAGAAAACTGGGGTCTTTTACTTAAGGAGGTGGCTGTAAGTAACAAGTTTTCAGTAGGAAAAGGATGACAGATACCCGATTTAGAAGGAATATAGAGGTTATTGATGGATTTGGTACAATAGTGGGGGGGGGCCTTATCCTGAGCAAATACTAGGGGTACTAAATCAAAGCACAGGCACATTTCTTATCCTAACAAGTACAGCAACAACAACCAAACACTCCGCAGAGCTACTCCAAATTAGAGCCGGAGTTACACTTTGAGCTAAGCATGTACATGTCAGAAGATGGGGAATGGGAGAGAAGAGAAGTGAAAACAGTTGGAACAGAGGTGCCCAGTCTTCCAGATGGGAGGACACAAAGGGTGGAGGGAGCATAATGCCGGCTCTCTGTGGGTGCGTTCAGACCGATGCAGTTTATGCCGGCAAAAACGCGATCACACCTCCCTCACAGCGGAAGCCATCGCAATACGCCCGTCCACACTAGTCTTCGGTGTTTTTTTTTTACTTAGTTTGCGCATGCGCATAGGCAGCCATCCATAGAATGGCGATCTTCGCGCATGCACAAAAAACCCTGTCGTACCTTTAAAGTTTAAAGAGTACAGAAGCCGCCCGGAGGTCCCAGATGCCTCCGAAACGCTACAGTAAGGCCCTTTTCTTTTCTTTTTATACAAACGGCAGGGCGAAGCTTCGCCCAAGCGCATATCGCCGTCCTTAAAAAAAATGGCGGCCGAAAATCGGAAGCCTGAGGCTTCCGAACGGAAGTAGCTGTGCAACGGTGGAGAGCGATCAGACGGCGAGGTACAGCGTTTACAACCGTTGCACTCAGGATACCACCACTTGGGGACCTAGTGGCAGAGTGCAATGGTGTAAAGGGCTTTACACCGGTTAGGGACAGGAGGCAGATGTTCGCCGTCTGAACGCCGGTGAGTACAACGATTGCAACCGGCACCTATACCGATGTAAAGCCCCCGTCTGAACGCACCCTGTGTGTTGCAAGTGTGTTTGGAAAATGGGGGGGATAGATCAAAAGGGAGAGCAAAGGTTACCTGTTCTATTCTGCAAAGAGATCAGATGAAAGAACGAGGGATCCAGGGTGTGTTGGGAGTCTCTGTTGCAGTTCAGTTGGTATCCAGACTCCTATTACTGGCTCTGAAGCCAGGCTAGTTATACTGTTTTTGTCCCATAGCATAAAATGGGTTCTTTTTGGGAAACAAAAGATTACGACAGAGGATAAAATAATAGTTGGAAGGCCATTCTCTGTTATAGAATAGCATTCTTCAGTATCCTAGAAAATATGAAACTGCTGAGATGGCTGCTGTGGAGAAAGAAAAGGGAGAGATGGAAATAACTGATTAATCCCAGCTCAACTATTCCCCTGAACTGCTGGCAGTAGTGACCTTTTCTAGTATTTATGAGACTGTTTTTCTTTATGGTTAATTAACGTGATAAAGAACCTCTGGATGGCTGCTATGAATATTTCTCATAATATTAATAGGTAGCAATCCCCATTTTCACCCTGAGTCTGGCAGAACTAATTTCCATAAATTTAGCAAGTACTGTGTGTGCAGTATATCATATGGGCACAGAAACAAACAGAAGTCTGTGCTGTATTATAAAAATAATAAGCAATTACAGAGAAAAGGCACAGGCTAAATAATGACTGTTTACAGCATTTTTACTTGAAGGACATGGTGGCCACCTGTTCTCTTTTTATTGGACCAATGACATAAATGTGTCATTTCCCCATTTACCATTGATTTGCCTGTTGTGACTTACATGGGCATTGATTGCTACAAAAATGTAATTATACTGCTGTGGAAATTGATGTTTTTTTCTCCTGAGTCATTTAAACATGTGTTCTTTGCCCTGGTTTGGATGTTATTCGGAGCCAGGAGTTGTTCCCTCTTACCCACAGCATTAAGGTGTTCGCATGTACCAACTCTGTTTCCCTTAATGCTCCTGCAGTTTTTTCCCAAACATGTTTTGCTGCAATATTATAGGAAAGATGTTCCCTAACCCACCACATTGCAGTCATTTGTCACTCCCCCCTATGCCACCAGTGTGATGAAATGTTTTTTTAAGTTCTGTAATTGATTTATTGATTTAATGGTATACTAATATGTCAACCACCAGTTTTTTTAAAAAAAAAAAACTCTCGGAAAAAGCCCCCCCACTGGTGTGGGGGGGTGGCTACTGCAGGGGGGGGGCTGGGGCAGGGAAACCCATAATCTGGGAGCCCTGTTGTTACTGTGCCCTATTGGCTACCTCGCTTACACCAGGCCTGTGAGAAGAAGAAGAAGAAGAAGAAGAGATTGGATTTATACCCCGCCCTTCACTACCCAAAGGTGTCTCAGACCGGCTTACAAACTCCTTTCCATTCCCCTCCCCACAACAGACACCCTGTGAGGTAGGTGGGGCTGAGAGAGCTATGACAGAAACTGCTCTTTTTCAAGAACAGCTGTGCCAGAGTTATGGCTTGCCCAAGGTCATCCAGCCAGGTGCAAGTGGAGGAGTGGGGAATCAAACCCGGTTCTCCCAGATTAGAGTCCACGCACTTAACCACTACACCAAACTGGCTGTGAGGAAAGTCTTAGACAAGTTCACATGTTTCTGTGTTATAAACCATGTGGCCAGACCCTCTGAGTTGCATCCAGGCTACATTTTCCATCAGTAGAACAGAACTTTCCAGCCTCCCTCCTGCCCTAGAGCTCAATTATATCCATGAAATGCTGCTCCTGTCAAATAGGCAAACGTTTTAGGGGGTCTGCGATGGGAAGAGAGAATTAGTGGAAACTGCCAATTTAGTCTGGCTCCAGCCCATACTTTTCAGCTTTTCCACTCCAATTTCCCTAGGTCATCAGGGCATCTCCTTTGGCTTCTGTCTCCTAGTTTCAGAGCTGTGTTATTAATGGAGATTTTTGGGACATGTTACAAAAAATGCATGTTAGTTAATTAGAAAGAACTGAAGTCACTTCGTCGTCTTCAACTTTTTGTATAGAATATAAATATTTATTCCAAGAATAGACATCTATTCAGGAGAAGGATGCCTTAGCTTTGAGTTAAGCCAAACTGTACATTACAACCAAAATTAGGGTATTTTTAAAACCATTTGAAATTTGTCGAAAGCTATTATTATTAAAAACGTGCTAAATATTTAAAAAGGGGTGGGGTTCTTTCCAACGTTATCTTCTAAAAGGTTTGGAAATTTAGCATCCAAACCAATCTTTCTTACTAGAGCCACAAAAGCTTATAGCGGATTATGTTTTTACAGCAATTGGAGTGTCTTACCTTTAGGATTATGGAGGTAATACTCAGATAGCTTTAATAACTGTAGGAATATAATGAATTCTGCACCTCATTAACTGAAACATAAAAAAATAAAGAAATGTTAAGGAAACTAAGAACTGGGAAGGGTTAGTTGTTAATCTGCATGTGGATAGGCATTGAACTCTAAATGGTGTCTCAGACTGCACCACATACACAATGTGATCCCTGAATTGGGTCATACCACATCAATCTCAGACCATACCTGAAAGCAGTTTGAATCACTGGCTGAAGAGAATCTTGCCGTCTTTGATTCAGGCACTATGTTATGTCCAGTGAAGAAGGCAAGGGAGAAGGCTTGCAAATCCATGACCTGCTTCTGGTCTCCATATTCTTATGGGTTCCATGGTGGGTGTGGTGGGGCTGGACAAGCTATGCCTCTTCACAGAAAATGCATCTGAGTACCCCTTGCAGTCAGTCTATTTTTAAACTGCATAATGAATTTAAGAAGGAGGTTGGGTTGAAACAGGGCTGCTTAAAAGTCTGTGTAAACAGCAGTGTTCTTGCTGCTGTGTCTTTCTAACCCACAGCGCTCATAACGACTGGTTTTATTGTAGGAATAAAAGACTTGTTTTGCTGTCCATAAAAACAGGAATTTATTGTAGCAGCAATAAAGAGGGTAAACTGAGACACTGTGGGGAGAGAGAATATCCTTGAGGATTAAACAATGAGTCACTTGATGATCTTAAACAGTTAATTTGTGCAGGGATTTTGATTTGTTTCAGTTCTGAAGGAAATCCAGGAAATATTTTGCATCTGTCACCTAAGCCTCTCTCCTGCTGTTGGTACATATATGTAAAAGACAGAAATGCAATTTGGAATACAGTTGTATCAGGTAGTAGCTACAATGGGGTTGTGGACATTTCAAGTAGAGAAAGTGTTCAAGTGAACAGTAGTGTGTACTTACAGAAGAGGATAGGGTTCTCCAATGATAAAGTGCTGCAGAATGAGTGTGCGACACATTTGAACTGAAAAAAAATAAGGGAACGTATTTATTTATATAAAGCATTGATCTCTCATCATTAAGCAGTGGTCAGTACAGCTAACATAAAATATAAAAAACAAGAAAATGACAAAAAACTGTGATTTTCCCTGGAGGGAGAAAGGAGTTTGCCTTTCTATTCCTCCTCCCCCTTCCCAGTTTCACTTCCCTTGTCGGGAATGATGGAAATGGTTTTGATCAGTAGAAGTATTACGAGAACCATGTGGGGGTGGAAAGAGCAAAACCTTACCCCCATGATTTGGCAGAGTCTGAATTGGGGCCCATACACTACTTGACAACACTTCACACACAACTCTGACTAGGATTGCACTGTAAAACTCATATCCCTCCTCTACTCTTGAAAGGTGTTAAGGATAGAGAGGGGTTTCATTGAGCTTCTCTGGGAAGGCGAAGAAGAGGAGGAGGAGGAGATTGAATTTATACCCCACCCTTCACTTGGAGTCTCAGAGTGGCTTACAAACTCCTTTCCCTTCCCCTCCCCCAATAGACACCCTGTGAGGTAGGTGGGGCTGAAAGAGCTCTGAGAGAAACTGCTCTTTCAAAAACAGCTCTGACAGAACTATGGCTTGCCCAAGGTCATCCAGCAGCTGCAAATGGAGGCATGGGGAATCAAACCAGGTTCTCCCAGATTAGAGTCTGTGCACTTAACCACTGCATCAAACTGGGGAGGAAGTTCTACAGCTCAGAAGCCACCAGTGAAGTGGATGTGTTCCTAGTAGTCCTCACCTAATCTCAGGCACATGAGATAGAGCTTCAGGTGATAATCTAAGCAGGCAGGTTCATAGGTGGCTAGGTGTTCCTTCAGTTACCCTGATTGTTTAGGACTGTAAAGGGCTGAAGTATCATTTTGAACTGTCTGGAAATTATTTGGAAAGTAGTGGAGTTGCTATATATGCCACATTATGGTCCAGCTGTAGTTTCTGGGCACAGGCCCGTAGCTAACGTGGGGCCCATGGAGCCCAGGCTTTCCCCATGGTTTTTGCGAGCACCCTCCCCCAATCAATCACTTCTACTCCCCCCCCCCCCGCTCTACACGGAGGGGCTCAAGGGGAGCAAGCAAGCGAGTGGGCGGCGGGGTTTGGCCCTGGGGCATGCACAGGCTCTGCGGAAGAAGCCAGGCATGCGGGGACCGGCTGATGCCGGCATCCGACTGCTGCCACTGCTTGAAGCTTTCCTCCTCATCTTCCTAGTAGCCAGTGAGCTCCAGGCTGCTGCTTGGCTTGCCCGCTTCCCTCATTAACTCCCCTCCCCTGGCTCGGCGTAGTGCGCGCCAACCTGTGCGCCCTTTAACCACAGAGGAGGAGGAGGCAAGGTGGCGATTGTTAATGGAGGGGTTGTTAGTGATGCGCCAGCAGGGGTTCTCTCTCTCTCATGCTCTCCCTCACATGCCTTAAAGGGACAGTGCCACGTGGCGTCCTCCGTGGCGGTGAACGGGGCATCTCCAGCAAGGCAAGCCCTTCGGAGGAGGAGGAGGTGTGGAGGGTGCCTGACACAGAACTGGCTCGGGTATGTGTGTGAGAGAGAGGCTTTGAGGGCAATGCCAGCCAGGGGCGGAGGGGAGGAATCCTTCTCTGCCAAGGAGCGAATGGTGAAGGGAGAAGAAACCGCAAACTAGTTGTCAATGTCAAGGATATGAGTCGTGTCCCATGTGCTCAGGCAGGGTTGAACCGTTGGCCTTTGCTGGGATGGGCTGGGTGGGACGGAGAGGCACTGCACAGGTGAGCTAGGGCTGCCAAGTGGGGGCGGGTGGCAGGTAAACCCCCGCTTCGGAGGCCCGATTCCCCCCGCCGCGGAATCGGGCCCCGGGGGGAACTCCGCCCCCGAAGCACAGCGTGGCTGCGTCACCAGAGGTGACGCAACCACGTCAATCACATTGGGGGCGTGGCCTCCGGTGACGTGCTGGTGGCGCGCACACATCGACGGATGGCTCCTGGAGCCCGGCGAGGCTCCCCTACCAGTAAGACAAATTCACTTGGCAACCCTAAGGTGAGCGGTGGCAGGCCAGGGCACAAGGCAGTACCACACAGACATATAATGGCAGGCCTCCCTGAGAAAAACATTGGCCCCCTGAGAAAAAAGTTGTTAGCTATGGGCCTGTCTGGGCACTTTTTAAAGACAGCCCAACATAGAGTAAGCACTCTGAACATCCCAGAGCAGAGTTTTATCAAGGAGCAGCTCCTGTCTGCCAACATGATTTTTAGGGAGTCCTGAACCCTTGTTCAGAAAACCATCCTAAAGTGGTCTGTTAAGAAATCCCATTTTATTCAATGGGACCTCCACCCACAAAAGTGTTTTTAGGTTTGCAGCTCAAGAGCAGGACAGACAGGATGTGTTTGTCTGTTTGTTTTACAGTCATCCATCTTGCTTTGTCCAGATTAGGGCAATCAGACTCTCAATGCTGTTTAACTGAACCACAGAAGAAAAAATGTGGTGACATTCTGTGGACCTCTCAAATGAGATCTGGCAAATCCCTAGAGCATCAGACATCAGACTATGAATTTATGTTAAATTGTCATGCCAATCACAGATATGTAGGCTTGGATCCTGCACCTTTGCACCATGCATGCATTCTTGCCAGGCCCTGCAATAGAGGTCCTTTGCTGCAGAGCTCACATTATGTGGCACTAGGCATTTCTGCTTGCACTAGACCAGTAGTTTTTAAGGAAGTTCCTAGCATCAGAGGAATGTGGCCCACCATGGAGAATTGTTGAGTGGGTCATAGAGACCATATCACTCCAGTCTTGTTCACTACGCTGATGGCTATATTGGCTCCCAATTTGTTTTGGACCCAGTCCAACGCTTCTATGGCTTGGGGACAGCCCACCTTAAGGACTGCCTTCTCCTGTATGAACCTACCCATCCACTCTGATCATCTTTGGAGGCCCTGCTTTGGTTTCCCCTGCCATCTAAGGACAGAGAGGTGGCAACCTGAGAAAGAGCCTTCTCAGCTATGGTACCGAAACTAGAACTTCCTTGCCTGTCCATTTCCTTCCTGCAGAGAGTGCACAGACTTTTCTGTCTGTGGCTGCGGTCAGACAACAGGCTTGGTGTGGTATAGCTGCAGCTCTATTTTCTCCAGAATTATTTGTTCTAGAGAGTTTGGACCACCATAATCCCACCTCACCCTGTGGTCGACCAATCAGTGGGCGGGCAGCTTCTTTTTTTAAAATGCACTTTTGCACATGCACAGAACTGCTTTTTCCCTGGTGTGAATATGTGGTTATGCACATCTCACTAACTGTGGGGAAAAATGGAGGTCAGGGAGTGAAAGCCGCAGACCTCCCAAACGGCTTGAGCATGCAACAGAGAGATCGGACGGCTGGAAATGCGCAATGAGAATAATTGGATCTGTAAATACCTGACTTTCTCCAGTGTTGGGAAAGTTGGGGTGAGGATGGGGGGCCGGTGACTGGGGAATGGATGACAGATATTGCTGTCTGGACACGCATGTTAAATCCAGTAGGGAGAAGTGACAACATCGGATCAAACAGCTCGTCTGATCACACCCTATGCCAGGGCCAAGCAGGACAAGTGGCTGCTTGGGATGCCATGATGAGGTTGTGTAGCACTATTCCCTGGGTTCTTAACTGCTTGTCTGACTGGCATACCAGGCGTCCATTGTTCTTTCCTCCAGATGTAATTGGAGGGAGGTGTGGACTTGGATTTAAAATTTATGATGCATTAAACAGAAATTATTTTGGCCTGCTTTTTTTACTTATTTTAAAGGTTTTGGAGCCCCTATCCCTTCTTGTTTCCATGCATTCACCGGCAACCTTGTAGGCTAAAAGTGGAATGTATCACTCATAGGCCATACAAAAATGGCCCACTATGCTGCCCACCTCCACTGACCAATCTCTTTCAGAGAATCTTGCTCATTAGTTTGGAAAGCTCAATAAATTATTAACATTCACATTCTGGATAACCTGGGAGCCAAGCAATATTTCTTGTTTTAATACAGGAAGCACTCAGCAGTAATTAGTATGCACAGCCTTCATTATGAGTCACTCGTTTATGGAAACAACTTTCATAAGAGCATTTGCAAGATAAGAAGCAATTTAATAGTTTGCCAATGCAAGTAGTCATCATAAGTAACAGGATTCTCTTTCATGCTTAGCAGTGTACTTCCAGTGGTGTCCTTTATAATGTCCACTGCCCCCCCACCAGTGATGAAGACAAAATATTAAGAACCTCTTTTAAGATCTCTGGGAGTTGACAGATTATTAATTTTAACAACGTCTTTTGTTACCTTCCTCTTATTATTGCTTTATAAATGTTTATGAGTTGTGTTGTACATTTCTTCAAAATTCTCATGATGGCCACATAAAACGGTGGGATGTCTCCCCAGCTCAGCTGGACCCAAGCCTATAACCTTACAATTTCATCTAGCATTTTGTGGTTTAATCTCTGTGCATTTGAAGGCAACAACTACAAGACAGTTCCAAAGAATAAGTGATATTTAACAATTCCTTTTTTGGAACATGACATTAATTCTATATGTATTAACAAATTCTATATGTATTTGCTCATTTTATAGAATGATCACCCACATATTTTTACAAACAGTAATAGCTAGAAATCTGAAGTGGTGATCAAATTTAAAGAACAGCTATGTATAATAGCAAATTGCCCTCACCCAGTCTCTTTCGCTAGGGTTTCTCCCTCTTCCTTGAATTCTTTAACTTGCATTGAGAGAGAACTGCTAAAATAGTATCAAAAGAGAACACTAAAATTAATTACTAACTTGTTGCCTGGGAGGATTCTATTTCCATCTTAAGAACATAAGAGACGCCAATGTTGGATCAGGCCAAAGGCCCATCCCATCCAACACTCTGTGTCACACAGTGGCCAGAAATACCAGTGCCATCAGGAGGTCCACCAGTGGGGCCAGGACATTAGAAGCCCTCCCACTGTTGACCCCCCCCAAGCACCAAGATGACAGAGCATCACTTGCCCCAGAGTCCCTATCTATACCTTGTGGCTAATAGCCACTGATGGACCTCTGCTCCATATGCTTATCTAATTCCCTTTTGAAGCCGTCCATGCTTGTAGCTGCCACTATTTCCTGTGGCAGTGAATTCCAAGTGTTAATCCCTCTTTGGGTGAAGAAGTACTTCCTTTTATCTGTTCTAACCCGACCGCTCAGCAATTTCATGGAGTGCCCACGGGTTCTTGTATTGTGAGAAAGGGAGAAAAGTACCTCTTTCTCTACCTGCTCTTTCCCATGCATAATCTTATAAACCTCAATCATGTCACCCCTCAGTCGTCGTTTCTCCAAGCTAAAGAGCCCTAAGCGCTTTAAGCTTTCCTCATAGGGAAAGTGTTCCAACCCTTTTATCATTCGAGTTGCCCTTTTCTGCACTTTTCCCAAAGCTATAATATCCTTTTTAAGGTGTGGTGACCAGAACTGCACACAGTATTCCAAATGAATCTTATTTTAGCAACATTGAGTTTGGGTAGAATAGCTGAATTCCCACTTGCCATTTTTAGATGCTTTATGAAGTTACACGCACACAGAGTGTACAATTACTTTGTGAACCTTTAGAACAAAACATTTATAATATTTTGTGTCACTTGACATGTTCAAGAGTATGTCTCAGTTTATACATTAAAACTTGATAGAACAAACATTGCTACTCTCCAGGCTAGTTTGTAAACTTGAGTGCATAATTTGGTGGATATATTTAATGACTAGCAATAGCCAATAGAGTTTGCATTCCAAAACTGTTTTTGGCCTACTATGCCTTCTTTCTTCCCCAGTCTGAGAAATCTTAGTGTATACAAAGGTAGGTTCTGTGCATGTGCAATCAGATCTACTTTAAGACTTTGGGTTGGTATTGAGGTGATAAAATGGACTGTGCTAATTCAGACTGCAGCCAGGGATAACATTTTTGAATGCTCCATCATGTACATGATGGCATGCATGTAAAAAAATGCTCAGGATGGAGGGAGACATGTTCTATCTAGCCTACTCTCTGCTGTATTATTTTTCACCTTATATGAATTTTTTTTTATCTGCTGTATTATTTTTCACCTTATATGATTTTTTAAAAAATATAGGGGAGAACTTAAAAATGTCTCACATGCCTCACCTAACCCTCACCTGTATGCTAGTACTTCCCATTCTACCACCTTATCCTGCTGCAATGTAGACCAGGTTGTTTATATTTTTGGTGTTGTTTTTTAAATTCCCATTGAGCCAACATTTCCCCATGGTACCTGTGATTTGGCTTATTCTCTACTTGGGCTTCTGGTCACTGTTACGTGGTAGAATTCATATATTACAAAAAATAATTTTTATCAATAGCGAGGTAGTCAGATTTAAAAGGTGCCATTTTCTGACATTATTAATAATTGGTGCATGGGCTACATGTGTAACCAACATTTTCAGCTGTAGAACTTTTTTGTGTGTAGTGGCATGACTTAGTGAGTCTTTGGAGAGAGTTTGAAACTTATTGGGTGCGTTCAGATGCGCTGTTTGATCTGGTATCGTGACAGTTCAGGAACGGATTTTATATGCACAATCACACAGCATCTGCCTCCCGTCCCCAGCCATTGGTTTCCTGCTCAAAACCACTTTAACGCAGAGTATTTTGTTACCAGGTCCCAAAGTGGTGTTTTCTCAGCTCTCCCGTTTAAAGCCGCATTTCCCCCTGTGTGATGGCTCCTCCAGTGTCAAGCCACTTCCGGTTTAAACCCCCTCCCCACTCGAAAGCTGCCCGAGGCTTCCACTTTTCACCCACCATTTTTTTTTAGCATCGGTGGTGCGTGCATAGACAGAGCTCCGCTATCGTGTTTAGAAAACTGACATTTAAACGGTCACTTGTTTTAGAGTTTAGATGAGTTCGGGATCTCATGGAGGTCATTTTCAGGTCAAACGTTTAAAGGGAAGTCTTTTGTTGGAGGGGTTGGATTGTTTTGCCCTTGTGGTTCTGCGCATGCGCCGTGGTAGTTTTGCCCCCCATTCTACGGATGAGCACCTATGCGCATGCGCAAACTGAGAAAAAATATTACCGACACACGCTCCCGTGCGTCGGTAGTGTAGATGCTGGGGAGCAACGTGACTGCACAGTGAGGCGGGATAAGGGAGGTAAGTGTGATCACAGTTATCCAGATCAAATATAATCTGGGTAGAACCGGAGCAATTTAACCCGCTCTCAGCACGCCGTCTGACCACACCCAACAAAAAGCAGTTTGGCATAGTGGCCAGTAGCACTTTCTACTGGCAGAATCTGTTTGGCCAACTTTTTTGTTACCTAGACTCAGCTGAGCTGGCCATGCTGATCCATGCTTCAGTTACCTCATGGTTGGATTACTTTAACACGCTCTATGTGGAGTTTCCTTTGATGACAACCCAGGCACTACAACTGGTCCAGAACATGGCAGCCCAACTATTGTCAGAGTCTAGCTGCCGGGAGCATACGTTGCCCATTTGAAACAGCTACATTGGCTGCCAGTCTGTTCCAAGTTCAATTCAGGGTGCTGGCTATGATCATTAAAGCCCATCGTGACCTGAGACCCACATTTAAAGGCCTTCTCCTTCCATAGGTCCCTGTGCCATCAGGCAGGCATTTGTTGACTATCCCACCACTCAGAGTAACCTATCTGGCTCCTGCTCTGTGGAATGGGCTCCTTGAGGGCGTGAGGGGAGCCCCCTCCTCAGAAATCTTCAGGAGGCACAGGAAGTCTTGCTTGTTTGCCTTTTGAAGGTGTCTGAATGGTGGGCATATTTCAAAGGGGGAGAGATTTGGGGGTCATTACAACTGATTTTTAAAAAATATTGTTGTAAGCCACCATGAACTATGAGGAGAGGCAGGGTATAAATATTTTAATTTTTAAAAAGTAACTTTCTTGCCCGTTCCAGTGCTGCAGTTCTGTGATCAACTAAAACAGGGGACATGTGATGTTGTTGCTTCTGGTCCAGAGAACACAGCCTGATCAGCAAAGCTCATTTCAGGGAGTCATCGGACTAGAGGCTATATCTTTTGCTGTTGCTCTCGTTATAGGTTCTGCTCTGTATAACGTACACCCCTACATTTGAGCTGAATGGGAGTTCAGTACTGAAGATTGCTGAGGTAAGCCTTCTTTCACCATTGGTAACTAAGCTTGGGAACTTGATGAAATAACCTTTCCTCTCACCATCTAGGCAGGTTAGCTTTAGATTACTCCGGCAGCTCTAATTGTGATAAGGAGCCGGAATGGATGGTCTGACATGATTTCAACTAAAGGAATGGTTTTTTTCCTCCCAGATTCCAAGAGACCTTTTGGAAGTGTAAACTGCAAATTCAGATGTGTAGAATTGTCAAAAATATCATCTTTTGCAAAAACAAATGACTAAATATATTCAGACAATATTACTTTAGGTGATGTTAATTATAATCTAGTTTTTGAGTTTGGGCTGAACCACTTTAGAATGCATGTGGGGGGGGGCACATAATTGAAAAACTCCCCCTACATACACATGCTTATATGCAGGTGCACAAACTGCACACACAATTAGAACCGACCTTTCTGTCTTTTGGGTTTCTGTATGGAGGGATTATTTTGTATGTAGAAGAAGAAGAAGAGATTGGATTTATACCCCGCCCTTCACTACCCAAAGGAGTCTCAGAGCAGCTTACAAACTCCTTTCCCTTCCCCTCCCCACAACAGACACCCTGTGAGCAGTGTTCCCTCTAAGTTGAGTTAGTGTGAGCTAGCTCACAGTTTTTAGCTTCCAGCTCACACATTTCTGTCTTAGCTCCAGAGCAAACTAATTTATGCATTACCCAAATCGCTCACTCACAACTTTAATGCCAGTAGCTCAAAAAGTAGAATTTTTGCTCACAAGACTCTACAGCTTAGAAAGAACATTGCCTGTGAGGTAGGTGGGGCTGAGAGAGCTCTGACAGAAACTGCTCTTTTTCAAGAACAGCTGTGCCAGAACTATGGCTTGCCCAAGGTCATCCAGCAGGTGCAAGTGGGGAATCAAACCCAGTTCTCCCAGATTACAGTCTGCACACTTAACCACTACACCAAACTGGCTGTAGGAGTGAACACTCATGTGAGCTCAGTCTGAGACAGCTACATGTTTATTACTTCTGTAAGGACTAGTGCTGTGAGCCAAATCATACCAAAAAAAGGAAGTCCAGTCTCAAGCCCGTTTTACACTGCTGTTGTAAGCCGATAGTTATCTGTTGTTGGCCCAACTTCAGTTAAGGGGGAAATTGGGACTGAAGTTGCATACAGCATATTCAGATCCTCTAATCAGCCATGTCTGAAGTGCTTTGGCCATTTCAAACCGTGCTGATTCTTTTCGCCAACCATTTTCGCAGTGTGTTCTATTCTGCCTTTTTCTGCCAGCAGTATAGCACTGAATTGCTATATTCATGGATCTTTTGGAGCCAGAGTGCGCCGGAGCACTGCTCCGGCAGCCCAGAAGCCCATGCAAATGGTGGCGATGGCAACCCCACCCCCAGCTCCCCGGCGCTGAAAGCGCTGCGGCCGGGGGACACCCAGAGATCGCCACCGGGTCCCCCAGGCCCGTGCAAAAGCGCTGCGGCACAGGGGAGGCCCAGAGAGCCCCGCCACCGGCTTCCTCGGCCCCAGCCATAGTGGTAAGTAAGGA
>NW_015161492.1:72788-83559 GCF_001447785.1 Gekko japonicus
TTCCTTCTCTTTTCATTCCCTCTTTCCTCTCTATTTTATCCCCTCTTTCCTTCCTTTTTTTCTTCCTTCTTTCCTTCTCTCTACTCTCTCTCTTTCCTTCCCTTTTTCCTCCTTCTGTGGCCCAATTCACTCTTCGCTCCCCCCCCCGCAAGCCAGCTGGGGAAGGGGAGGCTTTTGAAGATGCCTCCCCCCTTTTTGCGTCTCCTTCTGACATCACTTCTGGTGATGTCAAGGGGTGTGGTATATGCTAATAGCCTAGTAGCTCATTAGCATACCATATGCTAATGAGCTCCTGCTGCTCTTTTTCTACGAAAAGACCCCTGGCTATATTGATCTAGCTTTATAGTGCAAATTTAAAACAGTCCCTCCAAAAAGCCAAAATATAACGTACTGCAAAAAGTCCAGGGGAGAAGCAGCACTTTCAGATGTATCACAGATATTTTGAACAACCCGCTACAGCAATTCAGAAGCACAAAGAAGACCAAAAAACAAAAGAAAGGAATTAAAAAACAACAACAACCCCACAACAGCTCAGCCCTGCTTTGCGAACAGAACAAAAGCAGCTTTGTATGAAAAGTTTTTAAAAAATGGCAGCCAGGAGCCAAAACATTTGTGTCTGAAATGTCACCAAAAATCCATTAATAACTGACTGCTAAACTGGATTGTGAGGGCTGTTTGAAAGGTGCCTCAATGTCTACTTGAAGGGCTTTTTTGTAGAAGAATCCCAGCAGGAACTCATTAGCATATTAGGCCACACCCCATGCCTTCCCTTGGCTTGCCCCGGCGCCCTGTGGCTGTTTGGAGCCCGGGCAAGCCCCTGGAAGGGAAGGCAGTTTAAACTGCCTCCCCTTGGCTTATCCAAGCACCCTATGACTGTGGGGAGCCCAGGCAAGCCCCCCCTTGAAGGGAAGGGAAGGCAGTTTAAACTGCCTCCCCTTGGCTTACCCAGGCACCCTGTGGCTGCGGGGAGCCCAGGCAAGCCCCCCCTTGAAGGGAAGGGAAGGCAGCTTAAACTGCCTCCCCTTGGCTTACCCAGGCACCCTGTGGCTGCGGGGAGCCCGGGCAAGCCGGCCCTTGGAGGGAAGGGAAGGCAGTTTGAACTACCTTCCCTTGGCTTACCCAGGCATAGGGTTGCCAAATCTGTTTTTACCTGCGGCGGGGGGCTCCAGGACGGCAATCCCGAGTGCGCGCACTTTGCACATGCGTGCCGCATGCACGTCAGCCGGATGTGACGTGCTGATGCCAGGCACGCTGGGGGCGGGGGCACAGCGATTTGAGGGGAAAACATAGAGTTTTCCCCTCAGATGCCTGTGCCCCACCCCCAGCGTGCCCGGCGTCAGCACGTCACATCCGGCTGACGTGCACACCGGGGTGGGGTTTCCCCCGGGGCCTGATTCCGTGGCGTCGGAAATCGGGCCTCCAAAGCGGGGGGAAATCCACCCTCCGGGGGGATTTGGCAGCCCTACCCAGGCACCCTGTGGCTGCGGGGAGCCTGGGCAAGCTGGACCTTGGAGGGAAGGGAAGGCAGTTTGAACTGCCTTCCCTTGGCTTGCCTGGGTGCCTTGCAGCTGCGGGGAGCCCGGGCAAACTGGCCCTTGGACAGGCTGGGGAAGGCACAGGGAGGCATTTAAATGCCTCCCCAATCCTTCCAGGGCCCCACCACCCCCCCATCTTGGAGTCAGCGGGTGGGGTCGCTCTCCAGGCCTTCCCTCTGTAGGCACTCAGAGGTTTTGGCTGTAGTGGGTGTGGCCAACTCTGAAGCCAGCCGGAACTCCGTTCCTGTGCGTTCCTACCCCAAAATAGCCCTGTCTACTTGTATGTTACTTTTCTTGCCCTGGTTTAACAACAAATGCTTATGTGTTTCCTTCAGACATTAAGCCAATGTATGTGTGATGTTGAAAATCCATGTTCAGATCATGCAAGTCATGGGGGTAAGGGCTGATGTGAACTGGGGTTCTAGAGAAAAGGGGGATATCTTTTCTCCCCTATGCAATTTTCTTAATTATAAATGCCCCCTCAGGCTGTGTATCCATTTACCAACAGGAAAAACAAGACAGGGCCATATTAACTTTTTGTAGCAGTTGGGGGAGGGGAGATTTCTGACTGCAAACAGTACAGGCACAGGATCGGGTAGAGTGTTGGTTTTTTAAAAAACAAAAACCTTTCCAGCTTCTCAGCCCTGATCTATATTGCTCCTCCCCTCCTGTGGCTGCTTTTTGCAGCTCAGTTCCATATCTGGGGATCTGGACATGGATCCCCAGCGTTGTATGTTGTCTGGCCCTAAGGTGGAAGGCAACAAATCTTCCTTCAAAATGGTGATGGTGGGGACTTACACAGGCAAATAGCCACTGAATTTGGATTTCATTCTTTTGGGGTTGTATTATCATAGTGTAAATTATGCTATAAAGAATGGATGTTTCAGTATTAAGATGAGTGCCCAGAATAATGCCAACAGTTTATATGGATTGTATACAGTTTATACTGCTCTAAAATGCTTTAGAATTCTATTTCTCTTAATATTGTTCTACTACCATTGTTTTTAACCTTGTCAGGTTTGCATTGAGACCTATGTCTCCAGCTACCATCAGCGGAGTATTAATACAGCTGTCCGGGCAACCCTTAGCCAGATGCTTAGTGACTTGACTTTACAGTTACGACAAAAACAAGATGAAACAGTAAGTCCTCTAGCAATAAATGAATCCATGTTTCTGACTGGGTCTTCAGTCTATTTTTGTGTGCTTTATGGATTTACTAGCCTGCTACCCGTGCTTTGCTACAGTATCTAAGTTCCATAAATCCTAATACTGATGATGTGAAGTCTGAACTGTAACATTTGTTGTAGGAATTCTAATGGAGAAGATTGTAGTGTAAAAAATGAGTGAGACGTAATTCCCCCCCCCCTCTACTGAAGGACCTCTCTCTAGACGACATTGGTGGTTCTGCCCTCAGGTTCTAGGATCACCAGGCTGCTTGATGAGCCCACTCTGGAGCAGGCCACATAGAACTGTCCATTTAAGAAGCAGTCGTCTGTTAAGTCCACTCCTGCACCTTCCACAAAAATGATGGCCTCTCTACTTGTGTTCCTGGATTGTTTTGTTCATATGGAGATTGTGTTGTTCTGAGCACCTCAGGGTGATCTCACTGGTACTTGGCCTGTGCAGCTCAGTGCACTGCAGGAGTGCTATGTGCAAATGTCTTTGCCGCATTCCTAAGTTGCCTCCTCCTTGTAGCGTTGGTGTACCTGGCTCAACATTTGCCAGGAGTTGTCTTGGGGGGAGTAAGAGGTGAGAGGTGTGAGGGGGAGTTGGTGTGAGGGAGTGGTGATGTGGTGGACATTTCTTCAGGTTCATGAGGGAGGCACACATCAAAATGGCTCCTAGAAATCTCCTTTACTATCTCCCCATAAACATTCATACCCTGGTCCTGCTCCTACACCTGACAGACACTGGCCTGTCTGGTGTTGGGAGGGATTGTATTTAAAGGCATCAGGGAGGCTGGGCCAACAGCAGTGCTAAGGCAATCCTGCTGAGCAAACCTCCCTGGTGGCTGTAAGCATCCCACCTCCTCTCCTACCCCTGACAGGCAGCTGCCTGTCCAGTGTAGGAGGGGGAGGGGGAATATTAGAAGCCACTGTGGAGGTGGGGCTGCACCTGACAGACAACCGCCTGTTAGGTGTAGGAGATTGGATTTATACCCTCCTGACAGACAACCGCCTGTTAGGTGTAGGAGGTGGGGGGGAGTGTGTTTGAAGCCATCAAAGAGGCTGGACCTGCAGCATTACTGGACCTTACAGGTGCTTGTTGGCTACTCCCGATTTCCCCAACTGTCATTAGCTGTCTGCAGTCCCCTGTAACTGTTGGGTTTTTTGACCTCAGAACTCTGCTGTGCAGCTGACCAATCAGAGAGTGGGGGGTGCAGGGAGGCAGCTGCCTGGCAGCCGCATAAGGATCAATGGGGGGAGCACATTTTCCCCCTTTTGACCCACTTAGGGGTCGAATTTCTAAAAATCCCTTCTTAGTGAGCACCTACGCCATGGTAGGAGCGCTCTCCCCGAATTTGGTGTCTCTAGGTCCAGCGGTTCGGCTTGGGTGTTGATTTTACGGTGAGGGGACTTTCTTTTTTATATATAGATTTTTAAAATCTTTGGTTTCTTCGTGACTGCTTCAGACAAAAGCAAGGGAAAATCTGGCCTGTCCAGTATTTCCCTCTGGGTGTTGTCAAGATACACCAGGTTTGTTTGTTTTTTTAATGAGAAGGTCTTATGTAGCTGCCACATCCTTTCTTCTGCTCTAAGAATCCACTGATTATCAGTCCATAGCTGGATGCACTGATAAGTGAGTGCAACTTGAACACACACCTTTCAAGGATGTAATCTTACCAGCATTTCCAGTTCAAATTCCTTAATTTCCTTTCTCATTGCAGCCCTAATCCCATGTGGCATTTTTCTATGTGATGCCCTTGATCCCCAGCACGGACTTTTTGATGGTTAAAATCATCTCCCTCTTTTATCATGGAAAAGCCGTAGGACTCTATCCAATGTTACTTCAGAGCAATAGAACATTATACTGGGATTCATGATACCAAAGCAAACCAGTAGATTACTCTTGTCTGACTGTAGTTCTCTGGGGCTCCAGATTGTAATCTTTGCCAGATCTTTCACCTGAAATCCTTTAATTGAAAATAAGAGATTGAGAATCAAGCTGCATGGATCATATAGTTCCATGATGTTTTCCCTTATAGGTTCTTTTGTTAAAAACACAGGTTAAGTGGAGGATCACCTGAGGAAGGAGGCTATTTAATCCTTTCTTTGCCAGCCATTTCTGTGTTCAAAATGCCCACTCCCTGACGTGCTGTTTTTTCCTCCAAGGGGAAAAAAACAGGATTATATCTTTTCCCTGTACAAATGAGAAAATTTTGAGCAAGCAAACAGCAGAACTAAGGGGAAGGGTTAAGCAGCCCTTTCACTTCTTTAGGATTTTAATATAGTAAATGGTTTGTGTTTCCAGCAATTGGTGGGTGAGGATCAGACCAGAGGACATCTGAGCTTTAGTACTGCTGGCAAAAGCAACATCATGCTATTTAACTTTGTCATATTATCATAGTCCATTGCTACAATTTTGCACTTCTATAGATTGCCAGGAATAAGATGTCAGTACTTTTAGGCAGACTCAATGACAACATCGGCTGTTTCTCTGAATGGTGCTCCTGCAAATACAAGGTAAAAATTGCTGATGAGCTTGGTTAGGTATATTAATATTTAGGATGGTCAAGGATGCAGAACTGAAATGGGCCACAGCACAGTGAAATTTATGCTCAAGAACAGAAAAGTTTTATAAAGTATTTTAAAATACCACTTGCACTTATGAATTATAAGCAAACATTGGCTGTTTGTAAATGATCGTGTGACCTGGAATTAGTTCAAAAAATCTCTGCCTTCTGCTGTTAGCAAGCACCCATCGCACAATTGAGTCTCAGTGAAAAGGAAGGCTATAGATTAATAAATCATATATTACTAAATAGGGACCCAGCCTTCATGGCAGACTCCAAGCTAATAAACTCTACAGAGTGCAGACTGCAATGGATGGGATGAATGATCTGAGTGAAAAGAAGAGGCATATACATTAACTATGGTTTTCAAGATATTTGTCTGGCTTTTTAAGTTTACTGAGAAGTGAACGCTTCTGTGAGTAACTCTGGTGACTGAAATAGGTTCAGCTAGAATATTTTTGCTAAGCTGTATGAAAGGAGCTTGGAAATCTTTTGAATTATACAGCATTTCTAGCACATTGTGGTTCTCCTTTCCTTTCTCCAATATAATTGCATGTATTCAATCCATTTTACTTCCAGACATGGAGCTAGCTTCCTGGCTTCCTCCAATATCTTATCAAGTAAAAAGGAGCATTAGATAAGGTATGCTAATGTCAGTGCATTTATCTTTTTTTGATAGATAACTGAAAGCCAAGGAGTTCTTCAAGGATTCAAGAGTCCAGGTATCTGTTCCTAATTATTCACAAGAATTGTTCTCTGTCAGCTTTTTTTTGTTCTCCATCAGACATTTTCATTGTCATCATATTTACAATTGATGATCTTCTCTTCTCACTGCTCACAGTTTATTGGTAATGTCCTATTGTTCAACCATTATGGATTTTCCACATGGAGCAACGTCTCTTCAGATACTAGAAAACTGCCATCTTTTTACATTATGCTTCATTCCTAATCCATATATAAAACATATTTGACTATTTCACTAGGATGATTCTTAAATATGAATGCTACAGGTACAAAGAACATTTCTGACAAAGAGTATTTTATGGCACTTCTTCGGTGATTTGATACAGGACATGGACAATTATCCCCTCTAACCTCATCCATGAGAAAAGAGCAAGATTCCAGTAGCACCTTAAAGACTAACAAAATTTGTAGCAGGGTATGAGCTTTCGTGAATCACTGCTCACTTCTTCATACCCTGTTTCCCCGAAAATAAGACCTACCCCCAAAATAAGCCCTAGCAGGATTTCTATGCATTTGTGGTATAAGCCCTAGTGTGTGTTCTTGAGAAAAAATAAATATAAGACAGTGTCTTATTTTCGAGGAAACACGGTATATAGCTCATGCCTATTTGCAATGACCTCTGTAAAGGACAGGAATGCATGGCTGAACAGTTGCCTCTGGAATAAGCAGTTTAATCGGTTTGAATGGAGAATCCAGATAATGTTATTGATAGCCCATTGCATTTGAGTGTCTTCTGTGTTTTTCTGCCTTTTTTCATACTTTCTTGTGATGATTAAGGAGAAACAGGAAGTGGTTTATTAATCTGGAGGGAGAAAGAGAGGAGGAAAATGTGAAGGTATAGTATCCCAGAGAAAACATCAACAGCATTTTGACTGCCCGCAGACAGCCTGATGCTGTGTGTGTGTGTGTGTAAAGCTGCTATCCCTTTATGTTTTCCTCTTTTGCTTAACATTCCAGATTAATTACTTTTCTCTTGAGACTGACCATTTTACATTATCAGGGTGGAGAGGGGAGAGAAGTCTTAAATACTACTTTTTCCTTATATCCGCCAAAGCCACCATGCATTTTTATTGCATTGTTTATGATCATATTAGCACAATTATATAATTATAACAAAGAGGAATTTTAAAAATGAAAAGAGTACTGAAAGTCCCCACTCTCATCCAGGGAATAAGAGCTGATAATTGCTCATCGATTCATGATAGAATAAAAAATAATTTGGTTGAACACCAATAAATAAATTCTGTTGATAGAATCCAATTTGCTGAATGGCATTTACTTCTAAATATATGGTAAGATCTCGCCCATGGAGGTGGATGGGGTTGGGGATAAAGTAAATAATATGGCAGTTTCAGTGCTGCTTACAATTTCAGAAGAGAAACCCTCAACAGCATTCTGACTGCCCGCAGACAGCCTGATGCTGTGTGTGTGTGTGTGTAAAGCTGCTATCCCTTTATGTTTTCCTCTTTTGCTTAACATTCCAGATTAATTACTTTTCTCTTGAGACTGACAATTTTACATTATCAGGGTGGGGGGGGAGAAGTCTTAAATACTACTTTTTCCTTATATCCGCCAAAGCCACCATGCATTTTTATTGCATTGTTTATGATCATATTAGCACAATTATATAATTATAACAAAGAGGAATTTTAAAAATGAAAAGAGTACTGAAAGTCCCCACTCTCATCCAGGGAATAAGAGCTGATAATTGCTCATCGATTCATGATAGAATAAAAAATAATTTGGTTGAACACCAATAAATAAATTCTGTTGATAGAATCCAATTTGCTGAATGGCATTTACTTCTAAATATATGGTAAGATCTCGCCCATGGAGGTGGATGGGGTTGGGGATAAAGTAAATAATATGGCAGTTTCAGTGCTGCTTACGATTTCAGAAGAGAAATCCTCACCACACAATACAGTCTAACATGGACAGTCTTCATATGTAATAAGTGCAGGAGTTTGTGTGCCCTGACCTGGATGGTCCAGGCTAGCCTGAGCTTGTCAGATCCTGGAAGCTAAGCAGGGTCAGCCTTGATTAGTATTTGGATGGGAGACCACCAAGGAAGTCCAGGGTCATGACAGAGAGGCAGGCAATGGCAAACAACTTCTGAACGTCACTTGCCTTGAAAACTCTATAGAGGGTCACCATAACTTGGCTGCAGCTTGACATCACTTTCCACCACCACAGAGTTTGTGTGGGGAATTTGTGCATATTCACAGAACATGGGGGCTTTCTACTCACTTCACAAAATAGCAGCCATCTATACAATCCATATAGCGAGATGTGAAATGGTATGGTATACCTGACCTTGTCAGATCTTGGTGTCTAAGCAGGGCCAGAAATTAGATGGGAGTCCACCAAGAAAGACTTTTCAGAGGAAGGCAAGGGCAAACCTCCTCTCCTCACTTGCATGTAAAGCCCTTTGCTGGGGTTGCCTTGAGTCAGTTGTGATTTGTGGCACTTACATATGTACTCTACACAGCAGTTCTAACCACAGGAACATACATGGTTTCCCTCAGTGGTCGTGCAAAGCAACTGTATATATTGTATTCCCAAACTTTCTATGTCTAATGGGGATGTAGTTAGGTCTATACCTGCCTGCTGGTTCTAATATGTGCCCTTTGTCCCATTTGGAGATTCTACAGTGGAGTCCCTTTGCGATGATGTTGTCTCTGTCTTCACGGTTCTCTGTGAAAAACTTCAAACAGTTATCAGGTGAGTGAATTATTTTGAATATAAATGGGGAGTAAGGGACTCTACCATCGTGTGGGTAACATAAAATATACAGTGAAATTCACTTTGCACTGCAGACTAACAACACCAATGTCTGAGGCTGTCTGAAAAGCCTTCCAAAAAGCAGGAAGGGATGGGGCCTTCCAAATTACCTAAAAGAAGCCCATTCCAGAGTGGGCTGACAGCAGTGTAAAAGTTTCTTTCTCTCTATTTCACTACCTTTCATTGACATTTTATCATACCCTTTCTTTGAGAAGCTCAGGGCAGCATACATGGTTCTTTCATCTTAATTCCTCCATTTAATCCTCACAACAGCTCTGTGAGAAAATCTAGGCTGAAAGAAAGTGGAGTCTGGGACCTTTATCTCCCTAGTCCAAACCCAACCACTAAGCCATTTGTCAGGCAAATGAGTGGCATCAGTACATACTGGCTATCTTGAGAACATGGCAAGAAAGAGCTTCTGGGCAGAATGGAACTGGCACATGGATTCATAGAGGGGGCCCAGTCCTCCTTATTAGCTTTATTAGTTTAAGATTTGCTGGAGATATGGTAGAGTTTCATTTCTATCCTCTAGTTACTTATTTTAATCTGGCTGTGTAATTATAAAGACAGTATAGCATAACACTCTTTGTGGTATTACTTTTTAAAAAATCACACAATTGCTTCACATGAATGACTGATAATGTGTAAGGTGTCTTTTGGTGATGAGAAAATGGTAAATCAGATAGTGTGTGTGTGGGAGGGGGTGCCTTAAAAATTCCCTAGATGGAATTAACACACATCTGAGTTTATGGGAATCAGTCTCTATTGTCCTATGCTGCAATGCATGAAAGCACCATGGAAAAATTAAATCAGGAGTGAATTGAGTAAATATAGAGTAACTCTTGTGTACTGGAAAGCTGACATTTACCATTAGTTTACTAGCAGACCAGTAATTATTATTACAAGTGTATGCTGTATTCAGCTTAGCAGCTATAATTACTTGTGCACCTAAATAGCTGTAATTACTTGCCAGTGGTATCTGTCTACTTTTTAAATTGCAAGCAGTTTGTTCACAGTAGCAGTATTTATATTGCATCTATGTGTTAGTATGTGTAGTTATTTATTATTAAGTAATATACAAATTATTAGGTAGTCGTAAGAAAATATTGGTTACTATTATTATGCTAGCAAAATCCCATCATTGTGTGGAGCTGTTTTGTCCAGGTCACCCTCATGAATAACTCATGCGGCAGAAGCCTCCCTGTTCTTCTGTAGTTGCTTTCAGCTTTTGAAAGCTTTGCAGCAGTGGAAGTGGTGGAAGCACTGCCACAACTGACAGGGATCCTGCAAAACAGACAGGCAATAGCTGTCCTGCAGTGCCAGCTGCACTTCTGTAGTTGCTTTCAGCTTTTGAAAGCTTTGCAGCAGTGGAAGTGGTGGAAGCACTGCCGCAACTGACAGGGATCCTGCAAAACAGACAGGCAATAGCTGTCCTGCAGTGCCAGCTGCGGTAGGAGTCCTCCAGGGTATCCAGCACCGTGAAGGTGGCTCTATGTAATAGTGGGGTCCTTTGAAGAAGGACTGTAAATGCTTGTTCCACACTGAGAGTTGCTGTACTGACCACAGGGAATGGCACTGGAGGTTTCTGAGGGGCAAGAAAGGAGAGGTAGAGTTTACTTTTCATTCAGACATCATCTTTTTGTTGGCCAGGAAATTAATTTCCTTTCACTTGTTCAACATGGGCTTCTGATGTGTGGACTTGTCTCAGATGAGAGGAGGATACATTGGGATGAACTATTTTGCAACAGCTTGAAGGAAAAACTGATCAAGAGCTAGCCTACAGTGATCCACTCACTGGCTTAAACCAGGCTGATTCCACATGAGAGTTTTTTCCCATGATGATCATGTTGCTGGTACGATTGTTGTTTAAGTTGTACTTGGAAGGTTCCATGCAGCATAGGATGATCCAGCTTTTCACCCTTGTTAGCCATGGCTTCCTTTTCACACCAGATGTGGCTTGCACCCCCTCCCCCAGCTA
>NW_015161492.1:84620-115917 GCF_001447785.1 Gekko japonicus
CTCGATCATGTCACCCCTCAGTCGTCATTTCTCCAAGCTAAAGAGCCCCAAGCACTTTAACCTTTCCTCATAGGGAAAGTGTTCCAGTCCTTTTATCATTCTAATTGCCCTTTTCTGCACTTTTTCCAATGCTATAATATCCTTTTTGAGGTGTGGTGACCAGAACTGTACACAATACTCCAAATGAGGACGTACCATCGATTTATACAGGGACATTGTGATACCGGCTGATTTGTTTTCAGTTCCCTTCCTAATAATCCCCAGCATAGCGTTTGCCTTTTTTATTGCAATCACACACTGACTTGACATTTTCATTGAGTTATCTACTACGACTCCAAGATCTCTCTCTTGGTCAGTCTCTGCCAGTTCAGACCTCATCAACGTGTGTTTATAGTTAGGATTTTTTGCTCCAATGTGCATCACTTTGTACTTGGCCACATTGAACCCCATTTGCCACATTGATGCCCACTCGCCCATCCTCAACAGATCCCTTTGGAGTGCCTCACAATCCTCCTTGGTTGTCACCACCCTGAACAACTTCGTGTCATCTGCAAATTTAGCCACTTCACTGCTTACTCACAACTCCAAATCATTAATAAACAAGTTAAAAAGCATCAGACCGAGTACTGATCCCTGCGGCACCCCACTGCTTACCACCCTCCACTGAGAAAATTGCCCATTTATACTCACTCTCTGTTTCCTATTAATCAGCCAGTTTTTGATCCACAAAAGGACTTGTCCTTTTATCCCATGACTATTGCGCTTACTTAGGAGCCTTTGATGAGGAATGTTATCAAAAGCTTTCTGGAAGTCAAGGTAAACAACATCTATTGGGTCCCCTTTGTTAACATGTTTGTTCAGTCCCTCAAAGAACACTAACAGGTTAGTGAGACAAGATCTTCCCTTACAGAACCCATGCTGAGTCTTCCTCAATAGTTTTTGTTCATCTACGTGCCTATTAATTCTTTCCTTAATAATAGTTTCCACCGACGTACTCGGTACCGAAGTCAGACTGGCTGGCCTGTAATTTCCCAGATCTCCTCTGGAACCCTTTTTAAAGATGGGAGTGACGTTAGCTACCTTCCAGTCCTCAGGAATGAAGACAGATTTTAATGAAAGATTACATATTTTTAATGAAAGATTACATATTCCCTGCCCAAGTTTTCCTTCAGATCGCCCTCTAGTTATGAATAAGGTACTTAAGAGAACATAAGAACATAAGAGAAGCCGATGTTGGATCAGGCCAATGGCCCATCTAGTCCACACTCTGTCACACAGTGGCCAAAAAATACCAGGTACCATCAGGAGGTCCACCAGTGAGGCCAGGACACTAGAAGCCCTTACTAACTTAGAATTAAGGGACCATCTCGAGTTATGTAGTGATGCCAAAAGGAAATGTGTACCCTCTTTCTGGGGACTGAGCACCCCATCTTTTCCAGTACTTCCAGATTATCTGAAATTCTTAACTATTCCAACCTTTCTTGGCCAGACATAGTGCTTTACCTCTTAATGAATTATTTGGCAGATTCTCAGATAAAACGATTGAACAGAGAGTCTGCCCATGTGGAAATGGAAAGATGGAAACACCCATTTTTTAATTTGGTTGTGAGTTATATTCTTCCATAAGATCTTCTTTTGTTTTTCCATTGATTTCACACTTTCCAGTATGTTCACATGATTACCATTTATTGTATTTGTTATCTGGCAAAGATAAGGCTGTTACCCTGTCTGTAGCTCATTATTTAACTGCTGCCTTGAAGATTCATTCAAAGAAATAATTCATTCGCACCTAAATGCTGATTCTGCATACAGGTGCTCTTTTTGCACTGGAAATGGTAATCCTAATTGCTAAAAGGTACTTGGCATTCCATTGCTGTCATCTACATTTAAAAGGCAAAGTAGTCTCCTAATGCTTGTGGGGAGAGAGCATTTCAGAAACTTTTCAGATGTTAATCTAGAAAGTAGAGAAAAACTCATGCCATTTATTGTCATAATGGTGTGTATTGACATTGCCCTGACCCAGTTTTGTTTTTAAAAAAATCTTAATTTTGTGGGTGTCAGCAGTGATCTATTTTGTGGGTGTCAGCACTGATCTATAGCCCTTGAGAGAATTACCCTAACTAGGGTTGTCATCCCTCCCCCCCCCATGGCCAGCTGGCTGGTGGGGGAACCCACCCCGAAGAGCCCCAGTGTGCGCAACATGATGACATCACCCAAAGGTGACATCATCGTGTCGGGCATATTATGTGGGGGGGCGCTTTAGCATTTGGCTAAAAACTCTATGATAACCAGAAGCTCCAGGAATGCTGGCAGCCAGGTAAGACCTGGCAACCCTAACCTTTTGGAGTGATCTGACACATGGGGAGGAATCCTCATTAGCAAAATTCAGAAAATGTATAGAATAGCTCTCTTGAAATCAACATTTGGTTCCTGACCTCTTATTTGACTTTTTGTTCTGATGGGTTATGACAGCAACAGTGAATTTTATTCTTTTATGTGGGGATTTGATTTTATGTGGTTTCCTTGGAACTAAGCTTTTGAATTTTCTAAGGCAGGTAGGTGCTTAAATAAAAACCTCTATTATTAACGGTTCTGTTGTTTGATTTTGTTTGGTGTTTTTGGTATTTGAATTTTGTGAACTACTTCAAATGAAGGAGAAAGTGGGTTATACTTTTTAAAGCAATAAATATTTATAGATTATAATACATGCTGTTTAAATAGAAGTCTTAATAGAGCTGCACTGATTTACAAAAAATTAAGGATCTGGTCCCCGAAAGATGCTCTGGTCAAAAGTTATTGACTGCCAAATTTAAGGACTAATCATTTAATATTTCTTTTTCTTCAAGGTAAAGCTAGTTGTAAATCTCAGTGATTATATCCATAGCTGGGTCTGGGATTTGCCCAAATTAATCCAAAACGATATCAAACACAACTAGCACTTATGTGTACAATAAGCAGCCCCCCCCCCAGTTGAGATAACAGATCATTAATAACAGATCATTAATAAGACAATGACAGACGGTTCTTCTCCAGTGCATCCTCAGTGCTGTCTGGAAACCTATTCGTTCTCCTTTCCAATCCTCTCGAGGCACTCCTCTGTAGATCCTGTGCCAAAGAGCAGCACAGGAAGGGGTTAAGATGACCTGTTCTGCTGCTTTCTGCCACACCTACATTTGCAGTTGGAGGGTCTGCTGTCCCCTTCCCACTGAGCTAGAGGGATGGGGACAGGAGATTAAGGAAGCCCAGATGCTGGTGTGTCTGCTTGCTGTGCAGGTGCCCAAGAGGTCTTATATGGCAGAGCCATGGAAAAATGCCTTCACTTCAATATTATACCTGCAGGAGAACTGCAGGAAAGCTGTAGTGAAACTATTAAAAAAGAATGGGCAGCGGTTCCAACACCTGTAGCCAAACAGTTCTGTTCCTTCTGCTTAGAAGGCAGAGCCAAGAGGTGGGAGGAAACTGCTGTCTGGGTGGGAATATTTAAGTTGGCTGGCCCTGCCTTTGGCACAGAATGAGACAGTATCCTGAGTAGATGGGGGGGGGGAAGAGGAGAGACCTTGTTCATTCTTTCTAACTGCATGCCTTCCAAGGTATTTAAAATATGAGGTTTTATGTTCTGCTGTTTCTTAATTTACGAGATCTACAGTTGAGATAGCAAGAAAAGACTTGTTTTACTTGGGCGGGGGGTGAGGGTAAATGAAAACTGTAATTTAAGCAGGTGGCACCTCATTACAACACTGGATAAATTCACCGTATTGATATAAATTCTCTTGATCGGGTCAATAGAAATTAGGCACCAGTCAATACAGAGGAGGCTCACTGGATTCCTTTTCCTTCCCTCTACTTAGAACATCATCAGTGGGAGCCATCTCATGGCCATAATCATCAGTGGGAGCCATCTCAGGTTTGTTAATGTAGACATCCTTACTCCTCTTCAGGGCCATACAGATAGGAGGAGATATCATCCCTGCGTATGATAGTAATTTGTTAGCCTTTTACCATCTCTTAGAAAAAATCTCTCTCCTGTAATAGTTTTAAATTACTAAGCATGGAATATGAGGCTAGGACTGCTTAGCAATCTGTCACTCCGGTTTAATGAAAGAAGAAAATAGTTTAAATTTAAATGATGTCTTTGTTTCTCAAGAGACTTCTCTGGACTGGAGTAAATTTAGATGTATTTAACTGTATTCCAGAAGTTTACTGCTCCTGTGTATCTAAAGGACAGGGAGGCACAAGTGTGTAATTAACAATAGAGTGGAAGGTATTCTTGCTGGAGAAAAGTGACTATCGCTTTGCTGTGTGGGCAGACCTAATTAAAGAAGTGCTCAAGTGAGATTGTTAGATGGAAAAGGCATATTCCTCATCCGTCCCACTGTAGCATCACCTTTTAAAAAGCAGGTCAGAGAGCTTATGCTGCACTTCCGCCATTTTACAAATCTCTGAAATCCAAAACTTTAATGTATGCTCCTTTATACCTAGCTAATATTTCCAACCCAAATCATAAATGGGCCTTTTCCAGAGCCAGATTTGACACTTTTCCATCTGCAGTTCTTTCCGGAAGATTTCAACGTATCCCCAGACATCTGAGATTTTGCTCATGCCCTTCCGAGTCGATAGAGACCCTCCCCCATATATTATTTCATTGCTCTCACTATGCAGAAGAAAGAGCCCTTTTAATTACGCCTTTATTAAGGTCATTTAGATTTCAAGGACAATTAGTAATCCAGTCCGAGGAACTTTTGCTGAAACACCTACTGGAGGACAAATCCATGCCAAATTTAAGGACTAATCATTTAATATTTATTTTTCTTCAAGGTAAAGCTGGTTGTAAATCTCAGTGATTATATCCATAGCTGAGTCTGGGATTTGCCCAAATTAATCCAAAACGATATCAAACACAACTAGCACTTATGTGTACAATAAGCAGCCCCCCCCCCAGTTGAGATAACAGATCATTAATAACAGATCATTAATAAGACAATGACAGACGGTTCTTCTCCAGTGCATCCTCAGTGCTGTCTGGAAACCTATTCGTTCTCCTTTCCAATCCTCTCTCACTCACCGCTGGATCCTAGTCATCAGTATTTTTAAAGCCTGTTATTACTGTTAGGCATTTTTGTGAGTGAAAGGAAGCTCACAATGCACAATACGAGTAAAAGAGAATTAATATATTCTAATGTTTTGCCTGTCTACGCCACAATCATCCCAATCCCGGTTCCAACACCTGTAGCCAAACAGTTCTGTTCCTTCTGCTTAGAAGGCAGAGCCAAGAGGTGGGAGGAAACTGCTGTCTGGGTGGGAATATTTAAGTTGGCTGGCCCTGCCTTTGGCACAGAATGAGACAGTATCCTGAGTAGATGGGGGGGGGGAAGAGGAGAGACCTTGTTCATTCTTTCTAACTGCATGCCTTCCAAGGTATTTAAAATATGAGGTTTTATGTTCTGCTGTTTCTTAATTTACGAGATCTACAGTTGAGATAGCAAGAAAAGACTTGTTTTACTTGGGCGGGGGGTGAGGGTAAATGAAAACTGTAATTTAAGCAGGTGGCACCTCATTACAACACTGGATAAATTCACCGTATTGATATAAATTCTCTTGATCGGGTCAATAGAAATTAGGCACCAGTCAATACAGAGGAGGCTCACTGGATTCCTTTTCCTTCCCTCTACTTAGAACATCATCAGTGGGAGCCATCTCAGGTTTGTTAATGTAGACATCCTTACTCCTCTTCAGGGCCATACAGATAGGAGGAGATATCATCCCTGCGTATGATAGTAATTTGTTAGCCTTTTACCATCTCTTAAAAAAATCTCTCTCCGTGTAATAGTTTTAAATTACTAAGCATGGAATATGAGGCTAGGACTGCTTAGCAATGTGTCACTCTGGTTTAATGAAAGAAGAAAATAGTTTAAATTTAAATGATGTCTTTGTTTCTCAAGAGAATTCTCTGGACTGGAGTAAATTTAGATGTATTTAACTGTATTCCAGAAGTTTACTGCTCCTGTGTATCTTTCCTACCTTTCACTGTTGGCACTAACTCTGGGTAGTTTGGCAAATCAGTGGAGACCAGAGTCTAAACTGCACTTTGCCTGCTTCTACACATGGGTGCTAAGTGTAGTTTGACATGACCCACACTTTGAAAGGACAGGGAGGCACAAGTGTGTAATTAACAATAGAGTGGAAGGTATTCTTGCTGGAGAAAAGTGACTATCGCTTTGCTGTGTGGGCAGACCTAATTAAAGAAGTGCTCAAGTGAGATTGTTAGATGGAAAAGGCATATTCCTCATCCGTCCCACTGTAGCATCACCTTTTAAAAAGCAGGTCAGAGAGCTTATGCTGCACTTCCGCCATTTTACAAATCTCTGAAATCCAAAACTTTAATGTATGCTCCTTTATACCTAGCTAATATTTCCAACCCAAATCATAAATGGGCCTTTTCCAGAGCCAGATTTGACACTTTTCCATCTGCAGTTCTTTCCGGAAGATTTCAACGTATCCCCAGACATCTGAGATTTTGCTCATGCCCTTCCGAGTCGATAGAGACCCTCCCCCATATATTATTTCATTGCTCTCACTATGTCCGAGAGGGCGGGGGGAGGAGGCGGGGGGGAATCGAGTGGGGGGGAGACGGAGGGCGAGCTTACATGCTCCAGCTGCTTCCTCCTCTGCCTGCTGAGTTCCTCCCCCCTGCCCCCCCCGCGAGTATCGCGGTCCCCCTTCTTGTATTGTAATGTTTTGCTTGTCTCCGACACAATCTTCCCAATACAGTGGAAGTTTAAGACATTTTAATTGAATATTTTGTTGTTATCAAAGCGCGTGGCTCTTTAACTGAACTCTATTGCTATTAAAACCCTGGGGGGGGGTTCTGTTTTGCACTTTGAAGGAGCCTCTATTTTAATTTAATCTTCTTAGTGGGCATTAGATTCTTTCATTAGATTGGAATTTATTTATTTTTGCTGTCAATTTGTTATAGGAACAGGAGTTTCCCTATGCATGTTAAATTGGGAAGTTTCTGCAATGAAAAGTGCATGATCCAGTGGCCCAATGCAGATGTAATATTGCCTGTTACCTTAGCCATGTTCAAGCTATCAGAAGTTGCCCTCCAAGCTTGTGCATTCTTCCCTCCTCACCAGTTGCATGGGCATTGCTTCCTACCTTTCACTGTTGGCACTAACTCTGGGTAGTGTGGCAAATCAGTGGAGACCAGAGTCTAAAGTGCACTTTGCCCGCTTCTACACATGGGTGCTAACTATAGTTTGACATGACCCTCACTTCGGTTGATGAAAATGATATGGATTCTACCCCCCATGCTACCAACCCACTGAACAACGTCTGAAGCCTTCTTCCAACCTAAGGAGGCTTCCTCAAGCTTTGAAGCTAGTTATGATTTGCCTTACTTGTACTGTCCTCCAAGGAGTTTTCTTCCACTCAAGTTGGGAGAAGGTTCCTTAGGCTAGAGAAAAGCTCCTTGGATCCTCCCCACCAACAGTGCACAAGTAATGCAAATCACAGCTCCAAAACTGAAAGGGACTGTTTGTACAAGAGAGGAGGCAGGAGGACTCTGTGAGCCTGCATAACCATAGTTGCTCAGGCAATGTTGTATTGTTCTATTATGATGAGTCTCAGCTGGAAAGTAATGAAAGAATAGCTACAACTATTGAAAATATATAACATTATCAAATTTTGAGGCACGAGGAAGCTGAAATAAAGCGCTTGGAACCCCTATTAAGCATTTGTTTAGCTTTTCCACTGAAAGCAGTGACTAGCTTATGAATTAAGTGAAGCATTCAGAGTATCTGACATGATTCAGTCTGAGTATGCTATAAAATATCTTGGATGAAGCTGTCCATTTTAAATAAGAATTCATCTTTCTCTTTGGGTGAAATTGATTCCAGATAATTGCATTCAACTGCTGTCCTTTTTCATTGTCTTGGTAGAAAGCCTTCCTTTTATATCTCTGTGTGCAACAGGGAGAAAAAAGCATCTGCTTTTTATTGCCTCTGTTTAGGATGAACAAGAAAGTGTATATTTTGTTTCCATTTTTAGTGAGAATCAGCAGTTGCAGCTTCTGTACCTGGAATGCATCCTCTCAATGCTCAGTAGTTCCTCTCCTACTATGCGCCAGCACAAAGGATTCACTGACCTCATCTGGTAAATGTTCCTGCTTTGTATATTTCTTGGGAAAGAACCAGCATTCAATCTCATAGGAAGGAGTTAACTCTTTCTACTCTGAGCTATTATTAAATGTCATTTATATTTACCCTGGTTTTTTTCAGAAGGGGGGAAAGTTTTATTGCCACTGGAGTATAGGGTTGCCAAGTGCTCACCTGTTCCGGAGCGGGGGAGCCCAGCCTTGCTCCGGGAGTCTTCGCATGCGTGCGCTGCAAGCACGTCACACGGAAGTGATGCAAGCACATCAGGGACGTTGGGGGCGGGGCCACAATCATCCGAGGGAAAACCATAGAGTTTTCCCTGGGATGATTGTGGCCCCGCCCCCAACGTTCCCGATGTGCTTGCGTCACTTCCGTGTGACGTGCTTTGGGGGTGGGGTTCCCCCCGGGGGCCCGATCCGGCGGCGGGGAACGGGCCTCCCGGGCGGGGGTTTCCTTGCCCCCCGGGGGGACTTGGCAGCCCTACTGGAGTATACTGTGGGGGATTTGAGTCACCGTGCTCGAGGACTTCCTCATGTTTGGGCATGCTGTTAGGATTAAGACTCAGAAGCTACATCTCAGCTGCTGAAAAATTGGGAGGATTTCTAGCAGCTGGGCTACAACAGCCCTTCTTCATTATTTGGACAGGGACCAGCCTTTCAGAAGGCTCTAGCGCTTCTGGTAGAAGTGTGGCATAGCAAAGATCCCTCTCTGTGACTTACCAGGATGACAACGTACCTTCAGAGAACTGGGATCTGGCAGCCAGCCCCTGGCGATGGTCTATGGTAAAACAGACCTCACAGGCCTTTGTTTCTATTCTACTTAGCCGGCCCAAAGCTCCTGCTGTTAGCCGTGATTGAGGATGTCACCTCTTTAGCTTCCTCCAAACAGACCCATGCACAAATATGATTTAATCTCTGCTGCCACCAACAGGTTGATCTTAATAGATACACTTGCCCTGTAACCTAACCAGACCCTCTGCTCAAATTCAAAAACTCCCTCTTTCTTTAAGAGCTGTAGAAGTAGAGCAATTCTTTGGAAATCCTTTGTTCGAGAAATTTCCAACTAGGCAGGCTCTCCTTGCCCTTTCTTTGAACTTTTGTAAGTGTATGCCAAGTATAGTATTTGTGTCTGGTTGCAAAAGCTAACTCCTGTTTCAGGGGGAAATTATCTTTAGTTGTATTCTTTATGAAACCTGAAAGCATACAGTTGTGAAGCAATATACTGCAGCATCTAAGCAAAAGAAAAATAAAAGACTCATTATTTATTAGAACATTTGAATGCTACCTTTCTACCGAACTTAAGGTCCTCAGAGTGGTGAACAATCAAAACCATTAAAACAGCTTTTAAAATACATATTTTAAAAGTAGGTAAAAACAGTGATAAAACAAAACACATGAACAGAAAGAAGGATCAGTGAGGGAACACCTACCAAAACAGTTAAGTCTTTCCTTACTGGTGGAAGACAGTGATTGAGGGGAACAGAAAATCTCCCTGGAGAGGGAATTCATTAACTCCAGTGCCATAATTGGGAGTACTTTTCTCTGGTTGCCACCCATTTAGCTTCAGAAGGCAAGGCCACCCAAGGAGGGGCCTTGTTAAAGTAAAGTAAAAGAAGGGGCCTTGAAGATAGCTGCAGTGATCAAGTAATTCCATGTGTTCAAGGTCACCGATAAGGTGTCATCCATTCTGGGTGGAGTTTCATTCCCCTTAAAGGAACAGGCCTGTAGTATGGAGTTGCTCTTGGACACAGGCCTAGTGCCGGATAACCAGGTCGCAGCTGTAGCTAGGAATACCTTAGCCAACTATGGCTTATCCTGGACAGAAAAAATTTGGCCACTGTGGTGCATTATCAGGGTACATCAAGATTAGATTGCTGCAATGTGCTCTGCATGGGGTGACATTGAAAAGTGTTCTGAAACGTCAATTAGTACAGAATGTTGCAGCCAGGATGTTGACTGGAATGGGTCATAAGGACCATATCATTCCAGTCTTGGCTCCTCTACACTGGCTCCCAATCAATTTCTGGGCACAATTCAGGGTGCTGGTCAGGGGTCATTTGGGGCTGGAGTGAGCCAGAGCGGGCAGAAATGGTGGTGGCAGCAAGCCCTGCTCCCAGCAGGCTTGCGGAGGAAGCGAAAAGAGAAGGGGCTTAAAGTTTAAACTCCTTCTCTCTAGAGTCGTGCCACAGCCATAGAATACAATGGAAAGATTGTTTAAACCCCTTCTCTCTGGAGTCACGCCGCAGCAGCGGCACAATCTTTCCATTGTATTCTATGGGGCCACTGCTGGAAAGATCGTGCCACTGCTGCGGTGCAACTCTAGAGAGAAGGGGTTTACACTATAAACCCCTTCTCTATTCGCTTCCCCAGCCCGCCTTGGCAGGCCGGCTGGGGAAGCAAAAAAAGGGGTGGAGGCATCTTCAAAAGCCTCCCCTTCCCTTCACTTGTATTCCCATGAGTCTCATAGTAGGAACTTTATAAATAAACAAATGTGTGAAAATCCAAGAAAGTAAATTCATAAATAACATTAGAGTTTGTATGTGTACACACACTATATGTAAGAAGAGATTAGACATTCAGGGCTGATTTCTACAATATAGCACGTTCAGTGAAGAAATCTATACATATAAATAATTCCTTTTTCTTTCTTTCTTTCTTAGGAAGCAGCTGTGTCCAGCCCTCATAGTAATTCTGGGAAATCCAGTCCATGACAAAACAATTACTTCTGCTCACAGCAGCACCTGTCTTGAGACTGATTCTCCTTCCTCAGGGGTCTCTGATCACGGCCGAGGGTCAGGTTGTTCTTCAACCGCACCTGCCCTTAGTAGTCCTGTTGCCCGGACAATATATTACATTGCCGCAGAATTAGTCCGGTTGGTGGGATCGGTGGAATCCATGAAGCCGGTCCTGCAGTCTCTCTATCATCGTATGCTTCTGTATCCCCCACCTCAACACCGAGTTGAAGCTATCAAGATCATGAAAGAGGTAAGGTAACCTGAGAGAGTTTGATGTTTATTCATAAATTATTTAAATTGCAAGTTAATCATGATTATTACTATTTATTCAAAGCAGCATTTCTGAAATTAAACCATATACAAAGTAACAAGCAAGAAATGAGCAGCAACATGCATTTCACTAGTTCATATCCAAGTACTTGAGAAGTGAAGAGATTGTTTGAGTTCTAACAATGAGGCTCTTTGATGGCCTTTCCTGGGCAGCTTGTTTCGAAGTTCTGATTTTGCCACTATGGTATCCTTTCCCTACCCTACAAAGTGCCTCACAATGTTTTGCAATAGACAACAATATGGAGCAGGTCCTCTTTAGCCAGATTTAAGAAGTGAAGAGCCTGGGCCTTGTATGGCATCTGGTGCTTTATAAACTGTGCCTTGAATTGAACTCAGCAATATAAAGTCAGGCAATTCAGGCAGGCTAACATAGGTTTAGTATGCTCTGTTTGGTAAATAACAGATGGCTGCCTAGCTGAAGCCTGAAAACCATCTACAAGGATGGACCAAATTAGACCAGATTAGATCATGGAATAAATTAGACCAGTCTAGGAGCATGTGTGATAGTGCCTAACCTCCTAAACTGATGAACTAAGTATTAAACCAAACATATGGAGTTGGTTACTACAGTCAGGTGTTCCTAAAGTGTTCCTAAGGTTCTTTCAGTAATACATTTACTTAGTAACTGCAAGTATATGATATTTTAAAGAAACGATCAGTGTACTGGCAGTGGCTGACTTTATGGTATGTGTATTAATTTAATTATTTAATTTAAAATATTTTAAAATAAATCTGAAAGCACTTGCATGTATTTCCCATGTTTAGCTTTACACCATGATTACTGCTATGGGGTCCTTTGCATTTTACATACTGAATCTTCAAATAACCATGGAGAAAGACCTTCACAAGTAGGAAGCCACAGCTCAGCAATTAAACATGATCTGGGAATAGCACTCAGTGCACTCTGAGAATAAATGCATTTGAGCAAGCATCCTTGAAGGCATAGGTATCTTCTAAAATGGGGATGAAAACTGCCTAATGATTTTGCTATGTTATGGTATACTTTATTTGGTTTAATCTATCTTTGTGTTATGCATATCCTAAGATAATTTTCTTCCACAAGGTTCTTAATTTCTTTTCCCCATAGAAGTGTTTAACAGCCATGATCAGAATTGAAATTTAATAGAGTTGGTAGGTGGTTTGTGCTGCTATTTTGCCAAATTGCCATCCGCCATGAATGTAAATGTGAAAATGGAAAATTAATAACCCCCCTTGCAGCTACTTTACAACATGATATTAACATATGGTACTAACAAACAGGTATGTGCTGCCATATTGCAGGTCACTGGGTGAGGTAGAAGGTTCTCCCCTAGCTTACATTGTGGCCTCCCATAGACCTAAATGGTCTTCTGGGCTCTAATGTATACTTTATCGGTTGGGCTATTTTTGGGCAGGAACGCACAGGAACGGAGTTCTGGCTGGCTCCCACGTTGGCCACACCCAGCAGGAACTCATTAGCATAATAGGCCACACCCAACAGCAGAAACTCATTAGGCTACATTAGGGGTGTGTGGCCTAACATGCAAAGAAGTTCCTGCTACAAAAAAGCCCTGGGTTTTGACAATAAACAAAGTAAATAGAATAAGAAGCAAAAGGTGGGTGTGGCTGGATGACCACACTTCTGGTAACATGGAGTGTGGCCTAATATGCTAATGTGATGTGCTGTCAGGGGTGTGGCCTAATATGCTAATGAGTTTCTGCTGTTGGGTGTGGCCTATTATGCTAATGAGTTCCTGCTGGGCTTTTTCTACAAAAAAAGCCCTGGGTTAATCGTTTTATCAGCTTAAAACAAGAAGACAGAAGATGCAGGAACTTAGGAAGCTAATAATTATAATGTATGCTTTAATGCATAATTATCATTTTGAAAGAAGGGAAAACAAGAACACAGCTTTATGTAAAGAGATATAAATATTATGTAAGGAGAAATAAGTTGAATTGATACAATTTGTCTTAAGCACTAGATGATGTTATATACAATCTATGTACCTTTTTGTTGGTTGTGAGTAATATAATTCTTCAACAATAAAAAAAAATGAAAATACCAGCAGAAAAATAGGTAATTCATTGTCATATTTCTTTCTGTCTGGTTATAGTTTTTAGAAGCACATGCATCCAATTGGTTGTTTATCCCGCTTGCAATATTCAGGTCTGTCCAGGTAATTGTAGATATGTGGTCAGACCTAACATAAGTGGTACTACTTCCAGTAACTCCTCTGTGGTCATGGAAGATTATCCATTTCACTTTGTGGCATTATCACTTTTTGGAGAATATTTTGACACCTACCATGAATGTATACTAGAGGCATCATGCAGTGCTTTTCCTAGAGCTGTGTCATAGAGTAAAGCTGATGTCTTCTGAAAAGTGCAAATAGCACTCTTTATAAACCCCACCCAGCACAGTATGTGAACCTGTAGGATGCTTATAACCATGGTTTTTACTGTAATATTAGTCCTGTTTGATTGAACATATGCATTGATTCCAACTGATTGGGTTTAATTCAAGGCCAGGAGAAAATGTGAAAATTTACTCGAGACCTACTTTATTTTGTAATCAAGGCTTAGATCCTAAATTCTCTTTTTTCTTCTGGTTGCCACTTCACTTTCAAAATGGAGGAGACCAATTTTCACTGATTTCTCTTCCTCCACTACAGCCCCCACTTGATCCTATGGTCCACTTACTGCAGTGGGAGGTAGAAAAGCAGCTCTGCTAATCCTGCATAGGATCCAAGTTAAAATCTAAAGCCTCTCAAGATCCCCTTTGCCTCAGAAGGCACAGTGTTAGTTTATCTCTGTATGTCCTCAGACAAATTAGCCCACTTAAAATTCAAGATGATCCCAGTTATGTATTTATTGGAGTTGCAGACAGTTTCTCTTATCTCATACAGATTTGCATTCTGTTTAGATGCTTGGGAGTCCTCAACGGGTGTGTGATTTGGCAGGCCCCTGCTTCTCTGAACCAGAATCCAGAAAAAGATCAATTTCTAAAAGAAAGTCTCACCTGGATCTCCTCAAACTGTAAGTTCCGCTTCTGTATTTTAATTGCATGTCTACTAAATACTGGACTTTCAGCCAAGTAGGCTTTATTTATGTATGAATGCAGTGGAATTTACATAGCTGCAATTTGCATACATTTAACTTTTCTCTTCATTTAAGGGATAAATACCATAATCCAATGAAAGATCTCAGCAAAATATTGTGAAATATACAATATGCTTAACTTGAATAATGCAAGCTTATTCTGAAGTGTAAAGCTGCACAAGTATTTATCGTTTTATTTTATTTAAAACATTTTAGCTACCTTTCTTCCTTATGGAGCTCAAGGCAGTTTACAACATAGATAAAATACACAAAATACATTAAAAATAAAAACCAAAATTTAAAACCAAAATTCAGGACTGGCAGTTAACTTTAAAAAGTGGTCCTAAATAAAACTTTCTTCAGCTGACTCCTAAAGACTGAAAGTGAGGGGGCCAGATGCACCTACCTGGGGAGGTTGTTCTATAATTGTAAAGCTGCCACTGAAAAGGCCCCCTCTCCTGTACCCAGCAAATGAGCTTCTTTGATAGATGGGGACAGTCAGGAGGGCCTCTCCCTGTGATCTTGATTCCCACACAGGAACATATGGGAGAAGATGGTCCTTCAGATGCCCTGGTTCCAAGTCATGTAGGACTGTAAAGGTCAAAAACAATATGTTGAATTCGGCTTGGGTGTGGATCAATAACCAGTGTAATTGCTGTAATGTTGGGGGTCATATTCTCCCATGAACTGGCCCCTACCAGGAGTCTATCCAGAGTGTTCTACACTAACTGCAGCCTCCAAAAAATTCTTCAAGAGTAGCTCCAAGGAGAGCACGTTGCAGTAGCCCAGACTAGATGTAAGTAAGGGATGGATCACTGTAGCTAGATCTGCCTGACCCAGGAACAGATCCAACTGATGCACAAGCCAAAGCTGGGCACAAGCACTCCAAACCAAAATTGCCAACTGGCTTTCTAAGGTGACTGCTTTGTTGAGTAGCACTTTCAAGCTGTAAACCTGGGTTTTCAAGAGGAGTAGAACCCCAGCCAAGACATGAAAGATCTGAAGTCCCTAGTCTACTAACCCAGAGCACTTCTGAGGACTACATTTCAGCTTGTTAACCCTCATGCAACCCATTACTGACACCAAGCACTGGTTCAGAATATCAACAGCATCCTCGGAATTAGGTGGGAAAGATCGAACCCAAAGGCCAGCAGCTATAGGGCACAGCAGGTTCCACAGCACCATCCCAGAGCAACCCCCTCCCAGATACATCTTGAACTACTATAACACAGTGTCCCCCAGTCCCAGTGCTGAGAGACAGCGGAACAGGCAGGGTCATATTCCCCCATCTAGCTTTCAGTAGGGTCATCAACCAAGGCAACCAAAGCAGTCTCTGTTCCAAATTCTGGCCTGAAGCCAGATTGAATTGTGTCCAGAAAATCAGTCTTTTCCAAGAGCCCCTGGAAATGAGAAGTGACCACCCATTCAAGCACCTTGCCCAAGAACAAAGGTTGGAGACTGGCTGGAAGTTCTCCAACATAATAGGGATTATGGAGGGTTTTTTTTTGCAACAGGTCTAATCACTATCTCCTTGAACATGGGTGGTACAACCCCCACCCTCAAGGAAACATTTAACACTCCCCTTACCCTCTTGGCCAGCTCCCCCCTGGAAGTTTTGTCATCCAGGAAGGGCAAGGATCAATTGCATGGGTGGTAGATCTCAACTGTCCAAGGATCTTGTCCCACATCCTTGGGCTCCACAAGCTCAAAGATATCCATATAAATTGGACAAGCAGGTGTCAAAGATGCATTGTGTGAACATACACTGAAGAAGTAAGGGAAATCTGGATTCCAAATTCAGTAAGATTTTGTTTCTGGAACTGTGTCATAGGTTATGATGATTAATCATTTTTAACACAGTCTGCAGCTTTCAAAAGAGCAGGGATCAACATAGGAGTACAATTGCCCTGACCTGGATAGCCCAGGCAAGCCTGATCTCATCAGGTTCCGGAAACTAAGCAGGGCCAACTGTGGTAGGTACTTGGATGGGAGACTTCCTTGGAATACCAAGTTGGGAGGACAGGGGAAGGCTTTATTCAGCCACCTCTCTGAATATCCTCCAGGCCTCCAGTAGGGGTCAGTCACCAGAAGTCAACATGACTTCCAGGTGCAGACATGCACACACACGCACACAATACCACCACCACCCCCAAAAAAAACACATGGGAGTACAATCTTGCTAGCTTACGATCATGTTGTCAAGACCAGGGTGGGGTTGTGGTTCTCCAACAGACAGTCTCCGAGATCAATCTGTAGAGCAAGGGCCCTGATCTCAAGATGGAGCACAATGAGAATGTGAGTTGAAATATGAAGTACAAGAGGCAGAAGATACTGCTCTGTCTAATAGATAAAGGCCAGGCTTCTCTCAACACTGAATACCAATGGTGTCAAATCCCAGCTCATTATCAAAGAGTAAGAAAGCCCATACTTGTCCTTTACTTCTCTTTGAAAAAGGATGTATTTGTGCTTTAATGTAGTAGTGATGCTTGTGGGTTCAAGGATTCCTATTACAATAAAAAGAATAAAGGGGGGTTGTGTGTTTTTATATTCTAGTATCCTGGATGGGATGACCGAAGCTTGCATCAAAGGTGGCATCGAAGCATGCTATGCCTCAGTGTCTTGCGTTTGTGCCCTCCTTGGAACTTTAGATGAGTTAAGTCAAGGAAAAGGCCTGGATGAGGATCAGATCCATCTGCTTCTCCGACGCTTGGAAGAATTAAAGGACGGGGCTGAAACAAGCAGAGACTCCATGGAGATCAATGATGCAGATTTTAGGTGGCAAAGACGTATCCTGTCATCAGAACATACCCCATGGGATGCAGGCAATGAAAAAAGTCCTGATATTAGCATTAGTGTTACCACAGATACTGGTCAAACTACTTTGGAGGGTGATTTGGGCCAGACTACTCCAGAAGATAATTCTGAAATTCGTAAAAATTCACTGCAATCACCAGGTGGACAAGCGGGTAAAGAGATTCATTATAAAGAGCCGGAATCGGAAACTATCGACCAGCCAGATGTTGTTCAAAGGAGCCATATGGTTGTTTATCCAGACATAACTAATTTTCTTTCAGTTGATTGCAGGGCACGTTCCTGTGGCTCCAGGTACAGTGAGAGTAATTTCAGTGTTGATGACCAGGATCTTTCTAGGACTGAATTTGATTCATGTGACCAATATTCAATGGCAGCAGAGAAAGATTCTGGGAGGTCAGATGTCTCAGACATAGGCTCAGACAACTGTTCATTGGCTGATGAAGAGCAGACCCCAAGAGACTGTCCAGGTCACAAATCTTTACGGACTGCTGCCCTTTCTTTGAAACTGCTGAAGAACCAGGAAGCAGATCAGCATAGTGCCAGGTTGTTTATCCAGTCCCTTGAAACTCTTCTTCCTCGACTTATAGCTCTTCCTAGTGTCGAAGAGGTGGATTTGGCCCTTCAGAACTTTTCTTCAACTTTTTGTTCAGGTTGGTGAGATGGCAGTTTGTTTCACAGTTAGTGTTACATGAATTCACTGAGTATCTTTTTTTGGGGGTGGGGATTACATGAATTCACTGAGTATCTTTTTTTTGGGGGGGCGGGAAGATATCCATTACAGAGCATCTCCTTAAGTATAAGCATGATTTTTGTGCTGTGGCTGATAAAGTTAGCCTTCTAACTGATGTGCAGCCTTATGGATTAATCCTGTAAAACAGGGAGCTGATTCCAGTGTAATTTTTTTTTCTGTTCAAGAGAAGAAGAACACATGAAAAAAATGTTGTGGCAGAGACAGGACTCTATTTGCAGGAGAGATCCACAAACAAGATATTACCTAATGTGAGATAAATGTGCTGTGACAATAACTGACTCAAGGTTACCCTCAGGCCTTCGTGTCTAAAAAGGGATCTGAACACAAATTTTCACCAATCCAAGGATCAAACTACATGTGATGCTTCGTAGCATGGTGTGTGGGGATTCACCAATCCAAGGATCAAACTACATGTAATGTAGATGGGCTTCAGCCTTCCTCCCCTCAACATTTTCCCAACCTCAAGCAGCCCTTGAGGAGTGCTATTGATTCTGCTGGGAGGCTGCACATGCAGCCCATCAATATCTGTGCAGCCCCCCTACAGGGTAAATAATGCTCCCCAAGCGCCATTTTAAATCAGGGAAATGGTGCAGGGGAAGGCCTGACGCCCCTTCTCCCCCTGTATATTGATTCCCAATCTAAGCTAGGGCTCCTCATGCTTGGGGGGAAAGTTTTCTTGCATCTGATATCCATCATTCAAAGTCAGGTCAAGGGAACCCAGACATTACGTGTAACAAAATTGTAATGTGTAGTTTCACTGCTAGCCTATCACTATACTAACTGATTAACTTATTACCAGCGGCAGCTCTTTTTTCCATCCCAAACTGAGCAGTCCGTGGTGGGCTGCGAAAGACAATTTCGTGTTACAGTGAAGTAGTTTACCAATTGTGATGAGCCATTATGAAAAAGTGCACTTGATTGACTTACAGCACAATCCTGAGTCCAGGAGCTGTTAGCATTTAGGGGGAAGCCAGCTAAGCATTATGCTGGGGTATCCTGGAGTTATACCAGTGTATCCCATGGTGCTGTGGCCAGCCTCAGGAGGAGGCTGCCCAACCAGGTATCTAGTGCACAGCAATGTTCCCTCTAAGCTGAGTTAGTGTGAGCTAGCTCACACTAACTCAGCTTAGAGGGAACACTGGTGCACAGTGGTTGTTACATCTCTGTTTGTTAGGTATGATGCACTCTCCAGGATTTGAAGGGAATACTGGCTTCAGCTTCCAGACACTGATGAATGCAGACAGTCTCTACATGGTTTCTCACTACACTCTTCTGCTTAATCTGAAGCTGTCCAATGCAGATTACTACCGAAAGAAGCCTGCCCAGTGTCCTGTGTTAGTAGTAAGTGGATATAGAAAATTTTGCTACCAAGTGTGCCTAAAGTCATGATTTAGTATGATGAACGTGTCACATGGATGTATCTTACATTTTTTTTCTACTGCTTCTGTTGATCTGCAGTTCACTGACTTGAGCTTTAGAACCACAGGTTTAAATCATTGTAACTGAGTGAAGGATTGGCTTTCAGATATACCTGACATGTTCAAACAGCAGACATTTTTGGAAGGAATAGCACGCCTTACAAAGCTGCAAGAGTGATGGGGATACAGATCTAAAAATGAAAATTAATGCAGGTGTTTCCTCCTTTCTCAAAAACAGAGAACTAAAAGATTCTGTATGGCTCAGGTCACATGCAATGACCAAATCTCATCTTGTCCACAATGAACGCAAGCTTGGTTAGTTGGTATGCCTGAGCACTCCTTCCTCTTGCCCCTTCTTCCTTCCCCCATGCATTGTGCTGAGTTTGACTAACTTCAGTGACTCATCAAGTCTGAGTATGGGTGAGGGTTTTTCCCTTCCCAATAACTAGGATTCTTAACCACAGTTTAATCTTGGTTAGGAATCGCAGTTACCCGGAGGAAAAGTAACCTCAGTTAATGGAAGCATCCACATTTGGACATAATGGCTGCTGGGGTTAGTGGAAGACTTTGGTCTTCAACCCTGCTTGCGTGTGTGAGGGGAGGGGGAGAAATGAAGACAGCATGCAGGCCCAGCAACCAGGTTTGTGCCCATCACAAACTATGATTTGGTCATGATGTCTGAACTTAGCCTTTGTGTTTAAAATTCAAAGCGGTTGTTATAATTGTGCTAATGTTTCCAGAGTGTTAATTACATAGCACACAGTTTTATAATTGGGAGAGATGTGAAGACAGAGTATTCACCACAGGACATAAATGTTTTGGTAACAGGAAGAAATGTCATGCAATGTTTCTCATCCATGATCCAAAATATTTTTTTCCTGTTACCAAATAGCTATACGGATGAATGTTAGTTAAAGCTTTTGGGATCTGTTTGGTTAATTTGTTATAATGCCTGCAAGGGTCTGAGATTTTTCATTTATAAACATTTTGAAAACTTATGTATAGGAGTTATTTCATTAATTGTGCTAGCAGTGAGATACTTACCTCTGTACACACAATAAATGAGATGGAACAAATAGATTGATATATTTTTTTGGCCTCCTGATCTTACCTGTATGTTTTGGGTTCTCTGAGGAGAAACAGCACTTCCTAACTGGTATGGTCTTCCATTTTATAGAAGGAGTTTATGAAGCAGGTCCAGTCCAGTGGAGTATTGATGGTATTTTCTCAGGCTTGGGTTGAAGAACTTTACCATCAGGTACTTGAGAGAAATCTTCTTGGAGAGGCCGGATATTGGGGAAGTCCTGAAGAACACAGCCTTCCTCTCATTACCATGCTAACTGGTGAGTATGATAATTGTATAGTCATCTAAATATAGAGATGGCACAGAAATAAATGTACAGCATCAGCTAAATGCATTATGATAGCACCCAAAATATTAGAAATAAATATCATGGGTGTTTTCCTTTCAGAAAAAGTACTGAAATTACGTCCTCCCTATATCGGGGAGCTTAGAGTGTTACTCTTCAGTCAACAGCTGTCATATGACAAGCTTGTAGTATGCTTTGTTTTGTCATCATACCAAAAGGCCCTAGTTTCTGACCCCACCTTACTCATCTTATTCAGTAGCTGGATTGTGTTGCATCATGTTTAATGCAAACTAAAAGTAATGTGCCCTGACCTGGAGAGGCCAATCTTTTCAGATCTCAGGCTGACCCTGCTTAATATTTGAAAAGGAGACACCACCCCCCCAAGGAATACCGGGGTCATTATGCAGAAGCAGGCAATAGCAACCACCTCTAAATGCCTTGTGCCTTGAAAACCCTATAGGATTGCCATAAATCAGTTGCAACTTGATGGCAAAATAAAAAGTAGATTGTAATTTTGGAGAGATTTTCCCTGTTTGGGCTGGAGTGGCTATTTTTCCTCTGTAGCTTGGAGTAGTAACTCTTCTAGATAGGACTGCTGTTTTACAGATGAAGATGCTGTCTGGAATTCTGGAACTAAAATGGTCATTGCCATACATCTTCAACTAACCTTTGAGGGCATCCCTCAAATCCCTAACCCTAACACTAGAATTTATTACTGTGCCAAGAATATAATTTGCTCCTTTTAAAAGCTTTCCCAGTTAAACAACGTCAGAGATATAAAGTTGTTTTCAGTATGAGTTGAAAAGCTGTTTTGCAGATTTACTGAAGTGCTAGCAAATCTTAGTTGCTTCAGAAACCAGACCTTGTGTAAATGAAAACATAAGAGCCCTGCTGGATTAGACCAGTGGTCCATCTAGGCCAGCATCCTGTCTCACACAGTGGCCAATGAGTTCCCCTGGAAGGCCAACAACAGGGCAAAGAGGCTGAGACCTTCCACTAGTGTTGCTTCCCGGCTCTGGGATTCAGAGGTTTAGCACCCCTGAATGTGGAAGTTCCCCTCAGTCATCATGCCACTGATAGACCTATCTTCCATGAATCTATCTAATCCCCTTTTAAAGCTGTTTATTCCTGTGACCATCACTACATCTTCTGACAGCGAATTTCACATTCTAATCTCTCTTTGTGCAAAGAAGTATTTCCTTTTGTTCATCCTGAATCTACTGCCCATCAGCTTTAGTGGATGCCCTCGAGTCCTAGTATTTTGGGAGAGGGAGAAAAAATTATGTTTGTCAACTCTCTCCAGCTCATGCATAATTTTATAAACCTCTATCATGCCCCCCATTGTATGGCATTGTCTCTTTTCTAAACTGAAAAGTCCCAGACTCCTCAGCCTTTCCTCATAGGAAAGGTGCTCCAACCCTCTCATCATCTTTTTTGCCCTTTGGCATTCTTCCCAAGTGAGGGCTGATTGACATGTTGCAAAGTCCATTGTGGCCACAACAAGGACCAAGACATATACTATGAGTTCCCCCCACTTTAAACTAATTCCCGGGTGCACATGTGCCTGATTCAGATAAGGGCTGCGGCATGTGAGTACAAGTGGATTAAGCTGTTCTCCTCCACCATTTTCCTGACCTGGAGTGGTCCCAGTGAGCTGTTATTTCCCCATTGTGGACATGGAATGATAGCTAAACATGTTTCCCCTGTGGGCAAGTAGCACTTCCTCAGGACAGTGTCAGGTTGGTGAAACATCATTGAGGGGGAAGGTTTAGGCTCCCTGCCCTTATGAGCGGCAATCACAGTCTGAATCTGGACCCCATGCATCTGAGAATTAAATTTCCAGTGGGGAACTTCCAAAACATGTCTGTCCAAAGCCTGCCTGGGCAACATGTGGCCATTGTAAGTATGAATTGGGCTGAGCACATGTGTTTACATTCTCCCTTTCTTTCTGTCCTTGAATCTTTTTCAGGACCATCGATTGACTTTAGTTGATAAAATGAAGATCCTGTGTTTCCACAGAGTAATAACTGAACTTCGAGAGCTGCTTTGGTTTGGTGCCTCTGGTTTGGTGGCTCACAGAACTCAGTCATGTTCCTCACACAGTGATTTACAGCATGATTTTTTTTTTCATGTGTGAAACAGCAGTCTTAGAGATCAAATACCACAAACAGAACTTTCATATTATATACTACTTTGCACACAATATTTTAAAGAGAAGGCGTTTCACACATTCAGCTCCAAGTAACCAAGTAATGAGATACTGTGAAACACACATGGGACTCAGGTTGTAGATGGTTTTTCTTATCTCCACAATAACCTCATGCTGTTGTTGCTTTTCCTTTCAGACATTGATGGTTTGGGAAGTAGTACAATAGGTGGGCAGTTGATGGCTTCTGCAGCTACCCAGTCTCCTCTCACCCAGAACTGGAAGCCGGACGAGGCAGTTGTGGCAGGTAGGTGGTCTGTTTAGTTTGGATCATCATCCACATCTGCATGAGTCAGTCATTGTTTTCAGGTAACATTTAGTCTTGTGTTTTGTTCTGGGTTGATGTTTCAAAACTGTGATAAATATAGTTAGCTGAATCCAGTGGAAAGATTGCACAAGGACCACAGATCTCCCCAGCTGTGCCCTCACCCCAGCAGTCCTTTTCAATCCCTGGGAGAGTTTATTCCCATGGCCATGAGACTCACATGGAATAACAGCCACATGGGTTGGAATAGTGCGGTAGGGAGGGGAATAAAATGATCATTTCCTCCTCCTGTTTTGATCAGTGGAAGAGGCAGAAGGAAGTGATTTTGCCTCCTCTGCAGCATCCTCATGGGAAGAGGCAGAAGGAAGTGATTTTGCCTTCCTTCTCTGCCGCATCCTCAGGGGAAGGACTGCTGGGGGAGGAGAAGGATCCATCACTGTCATTACCCTGTGCTGATGCATCACAGGATCCAACCCAGTATGTTTGTATTGGGTGGGGAGGAGACATGTCCTGAATGCCTGAGAGCTTCTGTCCACTCCACATGATTGTTGTATGGCATCAATTTTTTAAAACACCTATTTTAAACTGGAGCCAAACCAATACTGATTCCCAATAGCAAGCAATGCTTGAATGTCCAGGTTAACTAAGGAGCTATCTGGGGGTTTTTTTTCCCCTTTAGGTGCGGCTTTTGCCCGATACCTGCTAATTGGTTGTTGGAAAAATTTGATTGATACCTTATCAACACCTCTGACTGGTCGTATGGCAGGGAGCTCTAAAGGACTGGCATTCATTCTCGGAGCTGAAGGAGTCAAGGAGCAGAATCAGAAGGAGAAAGATGCCATTTGCATGAGCCTGGATGGACTGAGGAAGGCAGCCCGGCTCAGTTGTGCTTTAGGTATGCTATCGTCAACAGCATGGGCTGCATTTTTAGAGGAATTTTCTACAGTGGGATATAATCCTTGTTGTTCCCAAGGGTGACCTTGCAGATATAGAAAGCACTAACTTTGGTGCAGAGACGTGCATCTTTCCTTTCATTTGGCCGATGGCTAACAGGTACGTGATGACTGGAGCAGAGGGTTAATGCTAATTGTGTACTAAGAAATAGCTGGATTCTTTCTTTCAATAGGGGTTGCTGCTAATTGTGCATCTGCCCTTGCTCAGATGGCTGCTGCTTCATGTGTTCAAGAGGAGAAGGAAGAAAGGGAGACCCAAGAACCAAGTGATGCCATTACTCAAGGTACAGCTAATCAAGATGCTCATTAGTTTGCTGCTTAACTATAACGTGGGAGCCATTGCAATCATATTACCTTATTGTGTTCGTATTCTAAGCACTTCAGATCTTTGGAAACATTTCATTGGGGGGACTGAGATTGCTCCCTTTGAATCTTCTACAAAGGTCAAAATATCTGTCTTGGCACAGAAACAAGGCCAACATATTGCTGACAGTAAAAATAACTCCAGCTGGACAAAGATACAAGTCTCCCATGTCACATGACTTGGGAGTGAGTACCATAGATTGTAATGGGATGTCCCAGGATTCTGTCCAAGAACATTAGAGTCTGAGAATGTGCTGCAGCTAACCATGTCATAGGATGTATAGGAACTGATTATTTCCCATGTCTCCATCATAAAAAAATTGCATGTGTAGAAGAAGAAGAAGGGATTGGATTTATACCCCACCCTTCACTACCCAAAGGAGTCTCAGAGCGGCTTACAAACTCCTTTCCCTTCCCCTCCCCATAACAGAGAGAGCTGAGAGAGCTCTGACAGAAACTGCTCTTTTTCAAGAACAGCTGTGCCAGATATAGCTTGCCCAAGGTCATCCAGCAGGTGCAAGTGGAGGAGTGGGGAATCAAACTTGGTTCTCCCAGATTAGAGTCCGGGCAATTAACCTCTACGCCAAACTGTATAGTTTAAAGTTTTATTTATTTCTTTAGAATATTTTTATGCCACCTCTTCAGAGTCCTGCTCAAGGCAGCTTACAATTAAAAAACACAATATATTTTAAAAAACCATTAAAAGCAAGCCATTAGACATAAAACAGAAGCAAACCATTAAAAAAAAGATGTTAAGATAAAATCCCTAAATAAAAGCCTGGGTCAAAGGATGTGTTTTAGCCTGGCACCGAGAAGAAGGTACAGGTAGGCACCAGGCAAACCTCAAGGGGCAAGGCATTCCAAACATGAGGTGCCACCACAGAAAATGTCCCTTCTCTAGTCACCACCTGCCTCACCTCTGAAGGCGAAGCCACAGACAGGAGATCTTGAGAGGCAGATCATAACTGGTGGGCTGGATAGTAGGGGAGGAAATGATCCTTGAGGCACTTTGGTCCCAAGCTGCTTAGGGCCTCAAAAGTAAGAACCAGCACTTTGAATTGTCCCCAGAAATAGAATTGTGCCCAAATAGAATTGTGCCCTGAGCCTGCTGGGGAGGGCGGGGTATAAATCAAACAAACAAACAAATAAATAAATAAATCTTTCTGCACAGGGTGATATAATCCCTGTAACCACCCACTAACAGTACCGTGGCCACCACATTTTGACCAACTGACGTTTCCGAACTATTTTCAAAGGCAGTCCAAAATAGAATACACTGTGGTAATCTGGCTTGAATGTGATCAGAGCATGGATCACTGTGGCCTGATCACTGTTTTGGGGAACAGCAATAGCTGGCAAACTAGCTGAAGTTGATAAGAGGCACTTTGTGCCACAAAGGAGACCTGAGCCTCCAACTGTAGGCCAGTGTCATGTTCAGGGCCAAACCTGGTGCTGTTGCACTCCCCAGGGTTTCCAGGATACACAAATACAATGACAACAAGTACAGAAATACACAGGAGCAAGGTCTACAAACCGGTCTAGAGTCAGATATCCGAAGGTCCAGTCCAAGGGTCAGGGTAAGAGGGTCAAGCATCCAGAGGTCCAATTCCATGGCTTGGGAACAGGTGTAGGATACAGGGGTCTGGGTCCCAGGCTTCAGGAGCAAGCACAGATTACCAGAAACAAAGTACAAGGCAGGAGGGTCAGGGTAGAGCTCTGTTTGCTAAACAGGTCAGCACACAGGGAAGTGGCAAGCAAGGTTGCCGCTGCACCAAGCCTTGTTCACCGTGTTCCTTTTATCTGCACCTTTTGCTTACTCATCCCCCGATGGCTGTGTGTTGCCCCTTATAGTAGCATTCAACTTCCTACAGATGCAGGTCTTTTACTGTTTCCCTATTAGCCTATCAGTCATGGTCCTGCAAGGACTCCACTCCATGAACTAATGCTGACCATCGCTGAGCAGCCAAGTGGGTGTTCCTTCATCTCTCTAGAGCCGCCAGGCTCTCTCTTCTTCTTCTTCTACACAGTGCTGGCTCATGAGAGGCTAGTGGGGAAGCTGGCCTCTGTGGCATCTCTTTCTTGTCCTGGAATATCAAGCAGCCTGGCCATAATTCGGAAGTGTTTTTGCTTCCTGATGCTTCCCCCAGTGCGTCTGCTGCCAGATCCAGCTGCTCAGGTGTGGGGCCCGATTCGTCAGATTCTTCCTCATCGAAGGAGGTGGCAGCTGGCTGGCCCATGACACGCAGGATCTAGTAGTATCCCCAAGCTACAAACTGGGTCATTTGGGGGAGTGCAACCCTCCTCCAGGACAGGCTGGCTTCAGTTTATTGGCCTTCATCTACCCCATTTCCTTCTCCAGGCACCTGTTCAGGACTTCCCTAGACCCACCTGGCTTAGCCGTTAAAGAGAAACAGAGCTGAGTGGCATCTACATATTTGTGACACCTCACTCCAGATCCCCCAGATGACCTCTCCCAGTGGTTTCATGTAGATATTAAATAGCATGGGGGATAAGATGGACCCCTGAAGGACACTATAGGATAAATGCCATAGGGCCAAGCAGCATTCTCCCAGCACCACCTTCTGGAATCAGCCAGTCAAGTAAGAGCAGAACCAATGAAGCATGGTGCCCCTTACACTCAACCCAGCCAGCTTCTCCAGAAGGATTCCATGGCTGATGGTATCGAAAGCTGCTTGAGAAGTCCAGGAGAATTAATGTGATGTACTTTTTAAAAACCCATTTGGCTAAAAGTACTTTATAGAAAAACTTAGATTTATTGTTTTGTAAATAACTGCAAATCTTTTTTTAAAAAAAACATGATGAAACAGTGAAACAGAAAGTGGAACAAAAACTGGAGCAGATGGGCAAAGTGCAAGGAGTCTGCCTGCATACAGCTCATGTTTTGTGTATGGATGCCATACTTAGTGTGGGACTGGAGATGGGAAGTCACAATCAAGACTGCTGGCCGCATGTGTTTAGGTACGGAATTGGCCACTGTGCCTTCATCTTCATTGGCAGCCAGTTTCAATCCCATGAACACAGCATCCTTTGTGCTTGATCTTTGCCTATTTTGTTAACCAACATCTTTGTTGGAATCTCTGTTGTAGTCCCATGAAAGCAACCAAACAGAAGCATTCTTCATGCCTCTGAATAACATGAAAGATTGGATCTCTTTGAATAGCTCATAGTTCTTGTCTTTCGAGATGGTTTGTGTTCATTGGGACAGGAACTTGGTACATTCTGCATTTCATTGCATTATGCAGGGGTCATTTCCTGCAGGAGCGCACAGGAGCGGAGCTCTGACAGTAAAGAGCCCAGGGGGAGGGCAAATGCAACAAGCCCCCCCCCCCGCTCCCAGCAGCCCTCAGTCAGAGCAAGAAGCAGCCAAGTAAGCTGCAGAGCCCCCCCCCCATCCCCCCCGGTCCACAACAGTCCAGTGGCACCCTTAAGACCAGGTTGCCGGTACAAGTTCTCCCTCCTCTGTGTGACCCCCCCCCCAATAGCTAGCAATCCAAAAGAGTCCAGTGGAGCCTGAGCAGTGGATGTTGCCTTCTGACACACTTCCAGTGATGTCAGGGGGTGTGACATATGCAAATATATTATGCTAATGATTTATGCTAATGAGCTCCTGCACCTCTTTTTCTACAAAACGACCCTTGGCATTATGGTTACTGCAATCCTGTCCCAGCATTTTTAGGGCATGTAACAGAAAGAGAGATGAATACACCATGACAAGCATAGGAGGCAGCTACTAGAAACAATAGTTGGTATTTTTTGTGCACCCTTTCCAGTACTATTTTAAAGGAAAATCAGTTTATAAATAAGTACATAATAGCTGTCTTACAAAAGAATTATAAATGTATCATTTTGTCTCCTCTTGATGTATAGCAAAAACAGCCACATTTTTCCCTTATCCCACATAGGCAGCGATGATGAATTCTGAGCTAAAGAGCTGCACAATCTCTCCTGTAACTAGACCGCTCACTAAGATGTTTGCCTTTTATTTTCCTGATTGCGCTTGCACAGATTTTCATATTTCCCCAGCAACACTAAAAACATTCATGAGCGTTCCATAAAATCACAGCAGCTCAACCAGTTTTTTGGGGGGGATCTATAGTGTATGTCAATACAAAGGGGGGACCCACATAAAATGTATTGTGGGGTCAAATGGGGTCAAAAGGGTCAAGACAAAGCAGAAAATATTTCTTCCTTTTACCTTTCATCTCCAGTCATACAGCTTGCCTCCCTTGATTTTTTTTAAATGCAGTTCTTTGCAAGACATTTTAATATTAGAATTCAAATGAATATAATATTGTTTTATCATTTGGTTATAGATTAATTCTTTTTTGCCCTTCTTATCTATTCAATACATTTTTTTTTCTATTCAGGCCCATTTTTTCAATGTATTTTGAGTTGGATTCTACGACTCCATCCCTCTGGTGCCTTCCGCCAACATAAGAAAGCCAAGGAGCATTTCTGTGCTGAAGAAACAGACTGATACCAGCAGAATGGAGTGCTAGGATCCAATCTTGTAACTTTTTTAATAAAATAAGTTTTCTTAAAATATGACCAAGATTTTAAAAAGAGAAACTTCCAGTCCTCTTTCTTTGAAAAATCCCAGCATATTTTCAGAATTTTTTTTGTCTAATTATTTTTAGTATCTTTGATTTATGAAATCTTTTAGCTTTAAACATAATTAAACTTTTCTTAGAATTTTTGTTGTTCAGTCGCACAGTCGAGTCCGACTCTTCGCGACTCCATGGATCAGATCACGCCAGGCCTTCCGGTCTTCCGCCATCCTCTGAAGTTTGCTCAATTTCATGTTCATTGCATCTATGACACTGTCTAACCATCTCATCCTTTGCCGTCCCCGTCTTCTTTGACCTTCAATCTTTCCCAGCATCAGGGTCTTCTCCAGTGAGTGCTCCCTTCTCATTTGGTGGCCAGAGAATATTCTTAGAATATTACTATTTTAATCATATTTTTCTTTCCAGCCACCTTTCTCTGTCTTGCACCTGTGGTCTTCCTGGCAAGACTTTACTCCCACGAGCAGTGCAATATAAGATTTCACCTATTCTTCATGTTGATACCGGAAATCCTCTGATGAAGATTAATCCGTTGCCCAAATCCGCTTTATCTACAGCAGGGGCTTATAAATGGGTTCTTGAGCACGATATGTATACAGAGATTGAGTCAGCCAGACACTTGCTTTTGTTCCCCATAAAGAGACAACACAGCTGATATTTAATGAATAAATGTTGTCTTTACTAAATATAGTTGATCTCAAGCACACAAAAACAGATTCACGCATACATTCAAGTTCCTTTTAGTTCACAGTAGATACAGAGAGCAATAAGTGATAAAAATAATAAAGCTCTTGACTAACAAGGAGGTAAGACACAGAAGGGTAGCGTTTTAATACTTATCTGATCCAGGCAGAAGGAATCCTTCTCAGTGGAGAAAACAGGAATAAAAGGTCTCACCAGAGTGATCCTTCTTTCACACGGATGGACCAGCTAAACTTCAATGGGAACCATCTGGTCAGGTGTCAAAGTTGTATCGCCATGGTAACCTTTTGAGGTGCAGATGCTGACCTGGTCCAGAGCTGGCAAACAGGATGTTTTCTTTGTGATGCAGAACCAGATAAGAGGGGTTACATGTCATGCAGAAGATCTGTAATGGTGGGAGACCTGTTGTTTTTCCTAGTCTCCAAAGCTGAGCTTAATGGCGAATGTCTCCTTTGTCCCAAGGCATGCCGGGAAGGTGTGGGTATGCACGTGTCCATTAGCATAGGCAGAACAAGCTCTGCACATAGCAGCTTCCAGGTGCAAACAGGAAGGCAAAGCAAGCAAACCCAAGACACAGCATTTCCCATATTCCACATACACAAATGCAAAGACATTTTACAGACATACAGCATCAGCATAAATAATATATTTAAAGCACACATGGTAACAATGTTCTCATCGTGGAGTGGCAGAACTCTTCCATTTGAGTGAAAGCAGAATCCTATCTAAAATGATTATGACACAGCAGTGAAAGAAATATTCGTTTAACAAATATTAGGCTGCTTTTGATTTGCACATAGCATATATAGTTCCTGTGTCAGTGTTTGTGGTGGGATTAGCTGCCAGATGACACCCTGTGTTCACAACACTGCTTTGCAATTCAGCTGCCTTAAAACTATTGTATGACACCCGTTAATCAATTAACCTGCAGGTCCCTCTGCTGCACAGTTCACTTTTGCTGTTTCTTTTCAGAGTGTGTGAATACATCAGTACTCTGGAACATACTCATTTCAGTGATGGCACATCTCAGCCACCAGTACCTATCACACAAACACAACAGGCCATAGGAGGGCTCCATGGAGAAGCTCAGTCGACAGACTCTCCCCAGGAACTCCTGCAGGAGCAAGAAGCTGCTCTGAGCAACAACCCCATCATCCAGCCTGTTTCCATTCAGGAGCTCATCAAAGAGGGCAGCAAAGGAAGAGCATTCGATTTCCGTGGAGGCAGCCTACTGAGCGGAAGCAGTGCAGCCAAGGCTATTCTTACCCTCTCTACACAAGCTGACAGGTATTGACAGTCATGCACTGAGAGCTGCCAAGGGGTTGGGTGTCTTCAAAGAGACCATCTTGTATGTTTTACCATGAACATCCAAGGCATGCTGGCTGCTAACAACTCCAGACACTTTTAATAAATTTCTGAAAATAGATGTATACAAGGGGCAGGACCCGCGATACTCGCGGGAGGAGGGGGAGGGAGCTCCACACCTATGAGGAAGAAGAGGAAGCAGGAGGAGGAGGTAAATCCCCCCCATCCCGCCGGTTCCCCCATCTCCTCCACCCCCCCTCCACCCCCCG
>NW_015161492.1:115939-123902 GCF_001447785.1 Gekko japonicus
CACCTGGGGACTGCCCCAAGTGTGCACAAACATCTCCCTCCCCCCCAGGTGCCCCCGATGTGCGGAAATAAGTATCCGCACGCAGGGGGTGACTTTGGTATTAGATATGTAGATTTTCCGTACATTTAAGAATTACATTAGTGGATGCTTACAGTCATATGCTCATTAATTAGTTAGTTCCGGTCATATGTTTGTCAGTGTGCCTTTAAGGTTTTGGACTACCGCAACATTTTTTCGGGATAGTTGTCATCAGTACTCTGGAACATACTTCTGCTTGCTGTTCCTTTGAAACAGAATTATAGCACTACCACTTTGTCTACATGTCTTGCCTGTAGGATTTTGTCAAATATTTTAATATGGATATATATATGTTAAGAACACAGGAAGAGCCCAGCTGGATCAGTCCAGTGGTCTGTCCAAATCCTACTTCACACAGTGGCACACTAGTTGCCCTGGAAGGCCACCAAACATGATATAGACTCTGCCTTGTTCAGAGATATTGGAAAGCAAACATCATTAGTAGCCTATTAAAAACAATGTTCTAACTTCTATACATACTTATTTATGTGGTATGTCATTAAGAGAAAACAGGTGATACCATGAGATGGTTTCACAGCAGATTCACTGTGGCTAGGCCATTTACATTTATTACATCAGTAATTAGAATTTCAACAGTCAATCCGTATGCAAAAGAACCTCCTCAGGAAAGTTCCTCCATTAGCCTGTCACAGCCTGAGGAACTCACAAGTTAATGACTCAGCCCTTCCCCACCTTCCTGAGTAGATATAAATTACCTGCCTACCATTTTCTTCTCACCTTGACACAGAGAGTACTCCATCTTTCTATGTTATACCTCTGAGGATGCCAGTCACAGCTGCTGGCGAAAAATCAGGTCCTACAATGCCAAGACCACGGCCATACAGCCTGGAAATTCTACAACAACTAATACCTCAGTAATTATTTATGAGCCCTTCAGGGTGGGAAAGAATTATTGTTCCTATCTTTTTTGTTTGTTTGTTTGTTTGTTTTACACTATGCACCCTCTCCCCAGAAGGTACTCAGAGCAACTTACAACATGTAAAAATACTACATTTAAAATACAATAAATACAAATAAAATATAGATAAAAACAATAAATGGAATAATAAAACCGATTAACCCTCTGTGAAAAAGAGGATTCGAGCGGGATATAAAGTTGAAGGTTTGATTGATTGATTGATTTGATAAGGACACAAGAAGGACCCTGCTGGGTCACATCAGTGGTGCATCTAGTCCAGCATTCTCCTACAGTGGCCACCTGGAGGGCCAACAAACAGGCCATCAAGGCCAAGGCCTTCCCTTGATGCTGCCTCCCAGCACTAGTGTTCAGAGGTCTGATGCCTCTGAAGATGGATATTACCTTTAGCCACTGATTGACCTCTCCTCCATGGATTTGTCTAATTTATTTATTTATTTTATTTATTTGTTTGTTAGATTTATACCCCGCCCTCCCCAGCAGGCTCAGGGCGGTTACAACAAAGGCAATTGCCATAACAACAGTTAAAACATTATAAAAACAATCATTACACAGTAAAGACAATCATTAAGTAAAGTGCGGTGCTCTTGATGTTAAAATTTAAAATAATCCCCCTTTAAATCATCTGTGTGAGTGGTCATCACTGCATCCACTCACAGTGAAACCTACAATTTAACCACTCATTATTGAAGTATTTCCTTTTATCTGTCCTCCTGAATCTATTACTCATCCACTTCATTGGGTGCCCATGAGTGCTGGTATTATGGGAGAGTGAGAAAAAAAACCCTACTGTCAACTTTCTGAACCCCATGATGGTTATATTACAAGCAAATGATATGGCTGGTGGATTCTTTTGCCCTGTTTACTTATGGCTGATGCATTACTTGTTTATTGTGTAGATATGATATTATTGTTTTCTAAAGCAATGCATTGTATTTTTTTCCAGGATTAAATTAAATAAGTTTTTTTTTATATAGTCCATAGGCTGCCTTATTGTTCTTACAATATATAATCTTCCCTGTGGTTTTATTTTCCTCTGCTTTTGCTGGGCATCCACTTCATTAAGAATGGGAAAATTGAAGCCCATGGACCAAATTTGTTTCCACGTGGCTTCCCTATTAATTAGGTTCTACCCTAGTTCATGGCAAGTTTTTATAGATGATGTCATGCAGAGCTGCATTCAGTGTGTGGAAAGGTATAACTTCTCCAATATTTAGCATAAAGTATTCTTACTGTTGTAATTGCATGTAATATAAGATATGAATCGTATTTTTTACAATTTCCAGGTAAAATATTCAATAAAAAATTTCTGGAACAAAAGGTACAGAACATTTTAGCATGATATGGCTGCTGTTGAAGATTATTCAGAAGTTTCAATTGTGTAGAATGTAGCAGACTGCCTGCTGACTGGGACTAATTGTTATATGCTTTTTTGCCTACATTGGAACAGCTGCACTAGCTTCAGTTTGCTTTAGATCCCAATGCAAGATGCTGATACTTTCCTTTCAAGCCCTTTATAATAGAGACTTGTATAACTGAAGGACATCTTGATTGCATTTTTACAGGTGGATTCTTTTGCCCTGTTTACTTATGGCTGATGCATTACTTGTTTATTGTGTAGATATGATATTATTGTTTTCTAAAGCAATGCATTGTATTTTTTTCCAGGATTAAATTAAATAAGTTTTTTTTTATATAGTCCATAGGCTGCCTTATTGTTCTTACAATATATAATCTTCCCTGTGGTTTTATTTTCCTCTGCTTTTGCTGGGCATCCACTTCATTAAGAATGGGAAAATTGAAGCCCATGGACCAAATTTGTTTCCACGTGGCTTCCCTATTAATTAGGTTCTACCCTAGTTCATGGCAAGTTTTTATAGATGATGTCATGCAGAGCTGCATTCAGTGTGTGGAAAGGTATAACTTCTTCCTGGTACATGCTAGGTTTGTTTCTATTTCGGGTTTTGTTCGTGATGTGGTCCATGGGGTCACAAAGAGGCAGACTTGTCTGTGCGACTGAACAACAACAAAGAGCACAATGATAGGGGTTCTCCCCCCCCCTTAGACTATATGATTTAGCCATATTAATATCTGGCTCTGTTTCCTTCCCTGCAGGCTATTTGAAGATGCTGTTGACAAGCTGAATCTGATGGCCTTGGGAGGTTTCCTGTATCAGCTGAAGAAAGCTTCCCAGTCCCAGCTTTTCCATTCAGTCACAGACACGGTTGATTACTCTTTGGCAATGCCAGGTAAATGTACTACACTGGAGGCATGAAAGCAGAAGGCAGCTTTTGTATATGTCTTGCACAATATTATTATTTAATTCATACTAATAGTTGCATTTTCTTTATTCTTGCAGGCGTAGTAAAATCTACCCAAGAGAAGAGAGGGGCACTCCATTTGTTCCGTCTAGGAGGTGCCATGCTAAGAATTGTAAGGAGTAAATCCCGCCCTCTACTGCATCTCATGCGCTGCTGGAATCTGGTGGCACCTCACCTGGTAGAGGTGAGAAAAATGGGGGCAGGGGAGCCCTGCTACTCTGTGGGTTGTATTGCCTTAAAATTGCAAAGAGCAACCCCAGTATGTGGATGAGTAGTTAAGATGTTTAAGGGGGTGGTGTACAAGTGAATTGTAGCACCATAAGAAAGATTACACTCTACTGATTGTCAAAATATCACAAAAAGCTAGACTTTCCCACTATCCTTTTTCCAGCTTACTAAGGCTAAGAACTAAGCTAACTCCTTTCCCTATACAGAACAGAATGTGTTCACTGGCCCTATGTGACAGCAGTTTGGGAAAGTTACAAGAGATTTGCTTTCTTCATCTCTTTATTCTCTAGATGAAAAAAAGACCATTGGGGAGCTTAACAAAGGGATTGAAGGGCATAACAGAGGTTTATAAAATTATGCATGGGGTTGGGGAAAGTGAAGAGAGAGCTTTTTCTTTCTTTTCCATAATACTAGCACTCATGGGCATCCAATATAGTTGATGGGCAAGACAGACAAAAGGAAATACTTCTTTACTCAATGAGTAGTTAAATTGTAGAATTCACTGCCAGTGGCTTTAGTGATGGTCTCGAGCATGTAAAGGGCAATTAGGCAGATTCATGGAGTACAATGACTCTCCTGGTCATCATTTTAAAGTTAGCCTCCATTTTGTGTTTTTTCTGAATATTTCCCAGCAATTCTTGTTGAAAAGAAATTATTGGTATGGCTGAAATTCTGCTTGTTGTTCCTGTCTTTGCAGGCCGCCTGCCATAAAGAAAGGCACGTATCTCGGAAGGCTGTCTCTTTCATACATGATATTCTGACTGAGGTTCTGACAGACTGGAATGAGCCTCCTCATTTCCACTTTAGTGAGGCCTTGTTCCGTCCCTTTGAGCGGATCATGCAGCTGGAACTCTGTGATGAGGATGTGCAGGACCAGGCAAGTTATGTCCTGGTTACGATGGTTATGATGATCCTGGAATCAAGTTTTAAAAGAACAGTGTTTTATTTTATTCCCCATGGTCACAACATATAACTGAAAAGATTCTCTGCAGGACTGTTTTGTACACTACATTTCTGTACAAGTGCAGAAAAGCCACCCTTGTATATTGTGAACAGAACACAGTGTTCTGAGGATCTCAGCTTTCAAGAGTGGCTTTAATGAGTTTGGGTAGGGTTACCAGATGTCCCCTTTTAGAGGACATGTCCTCTTTTATGGTGTCCATTTCGTTTGGGCTGTTTTTAAAAAAAACTGATGAAAATGTCCTCTCTTTGGGCTGGGAGGCTGAGCCTGTTTTGCCCTATAGTCCCCTAGTGGAGGCAAGCTTCAGCTTAAATAGTAGGGCTATTTAAAATGAGACTGGTCATACTGATCAGTTGTTTGAAGTAGTCAGTTGGGAAATATTTCCTTCTTTTTGCTTTTCAAAATATGGTAATCCTAGTTTAAGGAATCCCCGCTGAAATCTTTCCGAGTCAGGTGTTGCAACTTCAGTCTCTACATATCTAAAAACCTTGATTAGCCAGGGCAGAATAAGCAGGCTAATTAAAAATGTTACTGTCAACTTTAAAAGTCATTAACATTTGTCTGTTTTGTACGTGAAACAATTTTCAGGTGGTAGCAATGTTGCTGTACATTAGAAGAACAAGATTCAAACCCAGTAACACCTTAGATTTTTTTTAACCATAATAATTTATTAGGTTAAAGGAGCTTTGACTCTCAAAGGCTTAGATGAAGGAGCTTTGACTCTCAAAGGCTTATACTCCCCAAAATCTTGTTGGTCTTCAAGGTGCTACTGGACTCAAATCTGGCTGTATATAAAACAGTGTATTTCTTCCACAGGGACTCCTGTTTGTTGACTGATCCCTGTCATGCTTTCTGTGTTCTGTACCAGGTGATCACCTCAATAGGAGAGCTAGTGGAGGTCTGCTCGACTCGGATCCAGTCAGGCTGGAGGCCCTTGTTTAGTGCACTAGAGACCGTGCATAGCAGCAGCAAGTCAGAAGTGAAGGAATACCTTGTGGGAGAATATTCCATGGGTAAGGTTTTTCTGGATACTTTCCACCCCTGTGTCAGATAGTGGCATTTTTAAACAAAGAATGTGTTTTTGAAAAGCTACAACAATCTATTTGTTTATTACATTTTTATCCTACCCTTTCCCTAAGGAGCTTAGATGACATATGTGATTCTTTGTTCCTAATTTCACCTTCACAATAGCCCTGTGAAGTAGCTTAAGCTGTGAGTGAGAGTGGCCAAATGTCACCCAGCTTTCATGTCTGAATGGGGATTTGCACCCAGCTCTCCCCAGTTCTAATGCAACATTCTAACCACCACAGCACACCAACACAGTGTTCAAAATACCACTCCCAGGCCAGTGTGAGGTTCTGAATCACAACAGAGTTCTGGGGTGGAGGGAAAGAAATAGTAACGTTTCCACCACAAGATTAAAAACTCCAATGCCATTCACACGTTTCGGCTTTTGTTCTGTAAAACTGGCATGACTTTTTATTGGCTCCAATTTTCCACATAATGTTAATGTGAATTGTAAAATATCTAAGATGATCTCGCATAAAATAAAGTAAATTCTAAATCACAAGTCACTACATTTAGGAGTTCTGCTAGACGGCAGCAGCCCAGTTATCAGTGTAGTGAACAAGTAAAGCCAGGAGTATGAAACTTCCACATACTTCTCAGGTGTGTATGTATCAGCCCACAATCTCTTCACCCCAATTTATAATTTCTGAAATCGAGGGATTAATGATCTTGATACAAAGCACTTCGTAAGTAAATAAATAATAAATGCAAGCTACTGTTGTGAGCATGGTATAAAAATGTTTTTTTAAAAAATAACCAAGGACCGATATTAAATTGGTAGAGGGCAGAACTTTGAATTAGCTTTTTCTGTAGTCAGTGACATCATCCTATAGCCAGATCCAATTGGCTTCATCTCCATGATGCTGTTACCTGGAATAAGCAGGGCCGTTTCTAAACAAATAATGGCATAAATTCTGTCGCTGCAAACAACAGTGAATTCTCTTTCTCCTCCAATGCCATCTCTTCCTCTCAACCTTTATCCAGCTGTAGTGGTGTTTCTCCCCTTATCCTCATTCCACTACTTCCTCCTCCTCAGCTGCTACTGCTGGCATACACTGCAGCATTGTTCACTGAGTTGCTAGGCCAAACGATATTTTTAAAGAATTTATATGTATTAAATATTTTTAAGCCACCTTTCCACCCAGTCAGGGGTCCGCAAGGCAGCCAATTAATTTAAACAATTAAGATACAGTGAAAAATATAAAAATCAGGTAAAAGCACATAAACACATAAAACTATTTAAAAGGTAAGAGCTTATGAGGTAGTATCATGAAATACAGGTTTTTTTCATTTGGGTGGTTACAGTCTCCATCACTATTTTTTTTAAAAAAATCTGCCAACGTGAGGGATCTCCCAAGATAGTAGAAAAATCCTCTCTAGCTGTATACGCTCCATTGTTCAGCTTTTTTGATCTGCACTCCGGAGCAATTTTCAGAATTAGAGATAAAGAAATATTTCTAGAAGGGTAATGTATAACTTAAAGTTTTAATGTGCATTTATATTAGTGACTCATGTTTTCATGTATCTTCAGGAAAATGCCAAGCTCCTGTGTTTGATGTCTTCGAAGCCTTTCTAAATACAGACAATATACAGGTCTTTGCCAATGCGGCCACCAGCTATATCATGTGCCTTATGAAATTTGTCAAAGGATTGGGTAAGGCTTCCCTCTATCCCGCTTGACAAAATAAGTCCAAACTTTCCATATTCCTGGGGGGGGGTTTAAAGTCGGGTCGCCAGGTCCCTTTCAACTGCCGGCGGGAGCTGGCAGGAACGGTTCAGGAGTGGGAAGTGACGTCACCCCCTCATTACTTCCCGAAACAGTGACGTCACACACAATGTGCCTGTGTCACCCAGATGTTATGTCGGGGGCGACACTCTGGATTTTGGGCAAAACTCTATGGTGAAGGCATAAAACCATAGAGTTTTGCACAAAATCTAGCCCCCCGCCCAATGTTGCCGACATGCCAACGTTACCTCCAGGCAACACAGGCATCGCTGTTTGGGGAGGGATTCCCTCCTGCCAGCCAGCTGGCCGGTGGCAGGCAGGAGCCCACAAAATTGGGGAATCACTCACCCCCAGTGGTCAAATGGCAGCTTTAGGTGAAGGGTAAAAATATCTTTATTGTGGGGTTTGACAATTGCAGAGGCAGATGGAAAGTGTGCTTCCAAGCAATAACAGCCAAAATCAAGGAATACTCTAGAAAGGAACACTGCAAATTTTATATAAGCATTGCATGCTCAGTGTTGAGACAACAAAAGTGTGCCCATGTGGAACAATTTCAGTATTCTGGTACTCCCCCAAACATTCACACATTTCAAGACTGTTGGTGCACTTCTCGCTTTGTTGTGTTTTTCAACTTGAGTCTTTAT
>NW_015161492.1:124614-136122 GCF_001447785.1 Gekko japonicus
GGCTTGGTGAACAGGAGCAAGGAGGAACAAGGGGACAAAATTGTCCTCTCCCCTCAGCAGAGTTGTGTGTGCAGAACAGGAAGTTTTCAGCTCCTCCTTTCTTCTCACTCCAACCCTTCAACACATGCAGCTGTTCTTCCTTTTGGGTCCCACAGCCCTGGGGCTGATCCCTCCAGGGATCAGAAAGAGCCACACTAATAGAGAGGGATGTGAGGGAATGATACCTTCTTCACATTTCTAGCATTACTGTCCTGCCTTTCCCCAATGCACCTCTATAAACCATATTTGAATTTTTGGATGAGTAAATCCTTCAGGAATTCATAATAATTGTACTGAAACATAATAACTGTACTGAAATGTGAATAATACATCATTTTCAGTCTGATACCCCTTTATTCTTTTTCTCCCTTAATCTTCCTGTCTCCCCCACTCCTGCCCTCCTAGGGGAAGCAGACTGCAAAGAGATTGGCGACTGTGTGCCAGGATCAGGATCCACATCTACAGATTTGTGCCTTCCTGCTCTTGATTATCTCAGGCGTTGTTCTCAGGTGTGCTAAACAATGTAATTATGCAGTTTAAAGCCACTTCACACAGAATGGCCACCACATGGTAACTGCTTGAAACTGCATCCATGGAGGGTTAGGGTCTGCTGTATTCAATGAACCTTTCATCTGAACATATCTACTGCGTAGATTGGTCATAGCCTGGAGGAATCTGCTTAGTGAGCCACTGTACATGAATGGCCTGCTTTTCAGGATAACCAGTACATGGATGCTATTTCTAGATTATATATTCCAGACTAAAAGAGTTCCAGTCTTCTCATATGAAAACTCCCTCACACAGGGTTTCATTCTTACACCATATGGATGATCTTTTTTTCATTCATGTGTCTGAACATTTGAATCCACCCCACCACTCGAAAAAAGTCCCAGAATTACATTCTTCCTTAGAACCAGAAGTCATTTTGGGGGGGATCGCAGTTCCCCCGGGTTAGGTATGGGGGACGGGGCACATGATGAAGCCCCGCCCCCTGCTTCCGGCCGCCCCGCTTCCGGCCCTCATTCAGCCAAGAGGAGGCAGGAGAAGAGGGAGGGTAAGTTGCTTCCTCCCTGCCTCTCCCCACCCCTGCCTGCCTGGGGGCAGGGAGGGCCTTCGCGGGGCTTCCTTGCACTCCCGCCGGCCTTGCAGGTCCACTGCAGATGTAATCCCCGCTCTCCCCCAAAATTCCATAATGCTTTACCAGTTCAATTGTCTCAGTTACCCTGGTCACTCCACCTGTCTTCTTTTGATTTTTTTCTCTTTTCCACCCTGAGAGTCAGTGACAGTGTAAGTGGTTAGAGAGTCAGACTAGTATCTGGGAGATCCAGGTATTAACTCTCCTTCTGCCATGGAAGCCTGCTGGGTGACCTTGAGCCAGTCAAACATTCTCAGCCTAACTAGAGATGTACCACAGCAGTGCAGGCACTAATGGCTGATGCAACTGTCTCTGCCATGACAGGAGAGACAGCAGGGAAAATCTTACCTGCAGTGTGTGCCAAACTTCTTACCTGCAATGTGTGCCAAAATGAGCTCTACAGGCACTTCATTTTCCCACAAGGAATATGCAGTTTCCTCTGCAGGCCCTGGTTTGAAGTTGCTAGACCCTAATAATGAGTTCATCTGCCTAGCTTTATTCTAACAAGTGGAAAAGTTTAAGCTTAACCTTTGAGTGTTAACAGTGCAAATTCAGCATTCACCTTGCAGTTTCCCCTCTTTGGCTGATGCAAGCCACAAAAAGAAGAGACAGTTTCACTTAATTCTTGGAGTATTTTGCTCCTAAAGTTCTCCTGATACTCAGAGACATGTTTTGGAGCAAACTGTTAATTCCTTGGGGAAGGGGAAGCTGGGGAAATATGTACTCTGCCAGCCCTTCCACAAACTCTTCCACTGGATCTAGGCCATTGTGCTTTCCTTTTCTTGTGACAATTGCACTAAAGCCTGAACAAAGAGCTGAGGCAAATTCTCAGTGCACATGTAACCTTAGAAGATAGGATACCAAAAGATTTTAGGAGAATAGTTTCTTGACTATGCGGCTTTTCCACATGATGCCTTGAATTTTTGCAAAGTAATGTGAGGCCATGCTGGAGAATGCCCCAGTCATCTTATTATTTGTATGTCTCTTTTTAGTTGCTTGCCAAAATCTACAAAATGCCCATGAAGCCTATTTTTCTCACTGGGAGACTTGCTAACTTACCTCAGAGAATACAGGAGAGATCTGCTAGCAGTGAGGAGGGCATTGAGTGTGTATTATCTGATTTTGATGATGATACAGGTAAGAAAAATTACTGTGTGGCTCTAAAGAAGAATTCATCTAAATAGTAGTTACGTAGTTAGGTATGTGCATTTGGCTATTAACTGGTCAAAAACCCAACAAAAAGTGCTCTTTTAACTAATATGTTTATTGTAACTGATCTTAATTGGGGAAAAAAATCAAAGGGCATGAGGAGCAGGTGTAGGAATTTGATAAATGTGTGTTGTTTGGTGTGAGTAATGAGAAAAGTGAATTATTTTGTCACTGGAGATTGGGTTAAGGGTTCAAGAGAGACCAAAGAAGACTAGTTCAGACAGCATACGTTCAAGTAACTTTGTTTTCCTGCACACCCTGCATCTGACTGATATCTAACAGAGTGATCCCAAGCAGAGTTACAGCTTTCCAAGAAATCTGCAACACTGCTTAGGATTGTACTCTACATCAGGTGTTATTGGGAGTCAGGAAGACACTGAAATTATCACCACCACACTAATAAAAACAAAACAACATAGTGAAATTACTAGGAATCCATTACCTAGCAAAACCTCTTAGAGTTTCCTGTTATAAATAGCTTTTACAGTATCACTTGTGCAGAGTTCATTATACATACCTTTCTTTTTCCTAGGCCTTATTAATGTTTGGATCATTCTGCTAGAAGAGTTGACAACTGCCATATCCAACTGCCCCCGTCAGCATCAACCTCCCACTTTGGATTTGCTCTTTGAGTTATTGAGGGATGTTACCAAAATACCAGGTAATTAACTATGTTTATTGGTATGATGGACCCCTGCTGCTGGTTTTTCTGTGAGGCAGATTTTCCTGCCAAAACACTAGATAGCTGTTCCCCACTCTGTCTAGGCAGACCCTTGGTAGCATGTGGTAATAAACAGTTTATGACGTTCTGAGTGTCCCATCCTGTGGTAGAGAAGATATTTGGCTTTTGCTCAGGCCAGAGATAAGCAGGAGCCCACTTGTTATTTCCTTTATAAATGGCACTTGACACAAAGTAAAGTTCAAACAGGAATGATGACTTTATTAAATAGGCACAGTTGGATTAGGAATAGGCAGGGGATGGGAAAATTGAGGTAATTTTTGTCGTATTTACAAAATATGATATTTTGAACAGGCTACAAAGTATTGTTGAAGATTAGTTTCTTAGAGACTGAGTTCTTAACAGTGAGAGGTTTGTTTGTCTTGGAGATTTCATAACCGTAACAATGTGTCTTAATAAAGATTCATATAACTATCTTAGTTTCCTGGAGATTAGTACTTTCTTCCTGTACATATTCTCCCTCACTGTGGGATTACAGTTTTCCCTTCGACTCTAGAGTCTAAGGCCATTTCCTTTTTCACCCAATCCAGGGGTCCCTTCAGAATTGAACCCATTTAATAGCTTAGAAGAAAATATTCTCCTTTTCCTAGAAGCTATATTCCCTTTTCTGTTTGGCTAAACTGGCAGCTTAAACTACTGACCAATCTCTTCTGCCAAACCTGACCTTCAGTTCTTGACCCAGTGAATTACATGGTCTTCAGCTTGCCTGACACTTAAACTAAAGTTCTTGTTCGGAACTTTTCCTCAGATTTGATGGCACACAGTAAGGACATGAAGTTGTGTCCCTTCGCTACACAAGTGAACTTGTACATTTCCCTCTGACAGACGCAGCAACTCCATTTGTCTGGCTTCTGACATGCCCTTAAAGCTCTCCTCAGCTGGTAATGACCAATCAGTAGCCTGTCAATCAACATGTGCTTCATAGTGAGGCATTAACCCTTTAATCTTCTTGCTCTCTGAATTTGATGCACTAAGCATCCTGCGTTTGGAAGTCAGTACATCACAACTGGCTTATACAAATAGCATGTCAGATTTTGTTTCTGGCTGCAGATATTGCTGTTGTAGATTTCCCCCTCCCGTTTCTTTTTTGAGTGTGTTTCAAGTCAAGACATATTTCATCCAGTTTGTGTTATTTATCCTCCAGGTCCTGGATTTGGTATTTATGCAGTGGTACATCTTCTGCTCCCTACAATGTCCCTGTGGCTCCATCGTAGTCATGGTGATCATTCTTACTGGGATGCGGCATCTGCTAATTTCAAGCATGCTATTGGCCTTTCATGCGAACTAGTGGTGGAACACATCCAAAGTTTTATACATTCAGGTAAGAAACGATATTCTCAACAACATAACTTTTTGCTCTAAACAAACACGGCTATTTGCTCTGTATGGCAGTGGTCTTCAAACTGTAGCAATCAAAAGGCTTCCATTTTGATTAAAATCTTTTTGTGGACATCCCCTCCCCCAAATTCTCCCCTCATGCTTAGTAAAACCATGTATGCTCTGTAGAACTTTCATATTCTTTTATGCTCTCAAAATAATAAGTGAAACCCTTATCAGCTATACTTCAAAAGCAAGTTTAATTTTAAAAATGCTTTTATTGTCTGGCATGGTCTACAAGGCTAGGTTTAGAAAAAAGTTGATTTTAGAAAGCCACAACTCAGAAAGCACCTACCCATGTTCTAATCAGTCTCACTCCTAGATTGCATTGGAAGGGACTTTGCATTACAGAACGCAAAAACCCCTTTCTTATTTGTTGGGAAATACAGTGAGAATCTTTTCAGTTTTATCTTAGAAGTAACTGTTATGACTGCCTTAGAACTGTGCCTTCTTTTTGGCAGCCAGACAATCAGAGTTCATAGGGCTGAGCTATTGGTGCTGAGCAACCAATCCGTTCACTTTCTGGCTAGTACTCTGAGGTGATCTGGCAGCTCCCATTCTTCAACAAAGAAGAAGACAATTTTATCCCTTCCCGAGGTGAAGAGTACCTGCTCCATGGATGTGTCATGAAAAGGACTTGCATCCCAGTTTGAGATGTGCTTTTCTACACCATAATCTGTACCTTCTAACATGGCTTATTAAGGCAGAGTGGGAACAGATTAAATTCCCAACTGTATTTTCAGTGCAAGGTAATTGTGAGTAGAGAATCAGGGGTGAGGCGGTGATAGTTACCTGATATTTGTTGTATTGTTGTGCATCATAATGGGTTGTCGGAATAATGGGTGCTTACACGTTCTCCCTGTTTACCAACATGGATTCTGTCAAGGTGGAGAAAGAAGTGTCAGTAGCTCTAGTAGGGTTTACAATTACATGTACAAAAAACTCAGGTAAGTTTCAGCAGTCAGGACAGTTTTGTTGAGACTAAGGAAGGGATTAAAATAATGAACTTTTTGACCATGTGTGAACTGTGGCTACTAGCCTTGGCTGCATAGTCTGATGACACTTATGCAAAAGCAGCATATAAAGTTGAATATGTGGTATTTTTGATTATAAATGGGCTAATAACAATAATTTGCATGCAGTATAATCAGTATAATCAGTATTGTGAGCAGAGGAAATTCACAGTGTGAGTTCATTGTTTTTGAATTTCACAGCATCAGACTGTTTATTGTTGGGTTTTTTCCATACTTGGAGATAGTGAGAAAAGTCTACTGTCTCATTGGTTTGTATTAAGGTTTCAAAAATGTAAATTTAAATGTATATAACATTGGAAGCTGATTCAGGGAATTGTAAGGCAGGAGTGCCAGGCCCAGCTGTATTCTTCAAATGCAAGTTTCCAGCGCCAAGCCAGGTATGAGCATATAGCGTATAGCCCCTGCACATCATGGCATACATTCACTGACGCACAGCTGGTCAGCTCAAACCACTCAACAAAAGACAACTTTTCAGGGGAAACCAATGCAAAAACACAAAGTTCTACCTGAACTTCCTATGGCAGCTGTCACAGAACTGAAGAGCTGGAATGGGCCAGGACATAAATTGACGCTATCAGTTGCCTCAATACAAGATCCCAGGCAATTCAGTATCCAAAATATTCTGTCCCCAAAACAAGCAGGTTCAGTAAAAAGAAAATTACAATTGTTGCAAGGGATTAAAAAGTTGTTTCAAACCACCTCCCCTTCTTTCACAACATATACATTCATGTTCTTTCTCTCTCATGTATATGCATATGAAAACAGTTCTGTTCGCTAAGGCCAGTGATCCATTTAGTCCAGCATCCCATTCCACACAGTGGACAACCAGAGGCCACTGGAAGGCTTACAAGCCAAATTTTCTGTCTATTGTTGCCTCCCCCTTTAGCCACTGGTATTCAAAGATGAAGATGGAGGTTCTAATTAGTCATCATAGCTAATAGCCTTTGATGGACATATCCTCCATGAATTTGTTTAATCCACTTCTCCAGCCATATATATGAATGGCCATCACTAATCATGTGGTAGTGAGTTCCTCAAATAAATTATTCTTCACTCAAATAATTATTAATCTCTCTTCAATCTACTGTCTATCAGCTTCATGACCCACCTAGCATGTTCAGTCATTCAAGGATACAGCAAATTAATAATGACAAACTCCAAACCAAGGGTGATTGCTGTAAGAAGTTCACACATACATAGAACAAAGGAAAAATTGTCCGTCTTTGAAGATATGAATTGTGTTTAGTAGAGCTACTCATAGCCAGCACGAGAACGAGGTCTATACAGATACAAATGGGATTGCTATACTACTGTTATTGAATATAACCTTTTGAATTTTGAGCTGCTAAGCCTAGTGATTTTTCTCACAAGAGTTGTTATGTATTCTTCCTGATTTACATTGATTTTGTTGCTATGGTTGAAATGATTGTTGTTATATGAAACTTTAATAAAAATATTAAAAAATAAAAAGACCACCTAGCAAAACAGGGCTGCTGGGCTTTCTAAAATATTTAAGGTTTTGTGCATTTCAGCTGTGCAAGGCTTGAGGCAGGGAATGTTATTTTGTGTGTGTATATAATTTTTATAAAACCTTAAAACTATATATTCTTCTACTATGTAAATCTACTATGCCAGGTTTGATACCAAAACTAACACTTTTATTTTTTCTGTAGATATTGGTTATGAGAATATGATCAATGCAATGCTGAAAGACCTCTTCAAGTTACTGGTAGCTTGTGTGGCAGAACCCACAGAATCTATCTCAAGAGTTGGGTGTTCATGTATCAGGTAATGTAGATTTTCCTTTCCATATTCATTAACGCATTAAAAGAACAAAGTAAGGGAAAACTTTTTTATTAGACAGTCTAATATTGGCTGTCCATGAAGAGAACACCTGAGTTTCCATTATCACAACACATGGCTGGACTGATATGTGCTGTTGAACACAGCAACATACAGACATTCCTCCTTGCTGCCGTTCTACTATATCTAAGCAGGGTATATTATTTTTACTTAGGTATAGCCCTAAAGGTATAGCCCTAAAGGTATAGCCAGTTTGGTGTAGTGGTTAAGTGTGCGGACTCTAATCTGGGAGAACCGGGTTTGATTCCCCACTCCTCCACTTGCACCTGCTGATGTGACCTTGGGTCAGTCACAAGCTCTGGCACAGCTGTCCTTGAAAAAGAGCAGTTTGTGTCAGAGTTCTCTCAGCCCCACCAACCTCACAGGGTGTCTGTTGTGGGGAGGGGAAGGGAAAGGAGTTTGTAAGCCACTCTGAGACTCCAAGTGAAGGGTGGGCTATAAATCCAATCTCCTCCTCCTCTTCTTCTTCTTCTTCTTCGAAGCTGGGGTTTGGGAGAGATGATATTTAAAAAGGGATGGTATAAAAAAGGAGAAAATGGAGCTCAATTTGAAAAGTGGAGTAAGATGGTATTTAGCCAATTAATAAAATAATCACTTTATTATTTTACCCAAGCCAAGACCTCCCTTGGGTGGCTAGGGTTAAACTTGACTTTTCATCTCTGGCTACTATCTAAGGGGAAACTTGGTGCCTAACATAGATTGTTCTGTTTTTAGGTATGCAGGTTTCATGGTGCGGAAGCTAGGGGTTTTTTTGTATATGCAGTTCAGGACAGACAAAAGGACATACTACTTTACACAGAAAGTGATTAAAAATGTGGAATTCACTGCCAGAGGAAGTAGTGATGGCCACAGGAATAAACAGCTTTAAAAGGGGATTAGATACTCATGGAGGATATGCCTATCAATGGCTACTAGCCATGGTGACTGAGGGGGACCTCCACATTCAGAGGTACTAATCCTCTGAATCTCAGAGCCAGGAGGCAACATCAGGGGAAGGCCTCAGCTTCTATGCCCTGTTGTTGGCCCTCCAGAAGAAATGGTTGGTCACTGTGTGAGACTGGATGCTGGACTAGGTGGACCATCGGTCTGATCCAGCAGGGCTCTTCTTATGTTCTTAGTATAGGTGAAACATTGTTAATAGAATCTGAAACCTGGAGGGAAAGAAGGGCTGTGACATTTTGTTCATATTGCATTTAGTTCACTAACTAGCTTATGAACCAGAACATTGTAAACAAAATTTTAAACGAAAAAGAAAAAACTAGCAAGCAGTATGCAATTATTCTATCCTGGGAGGGAAAGCGTTCTCTTTTAGTGGCCAGAAGGGAAAAATTTGGACTTCGACACCCTTGCACAAAGTTACCAAGTGACTAATAAAATCATCAGACTATAACTGCTTAACACAATCTACTTTCCCCCTCCCCTTTTCAAACTGAGCTCTGTTTCTTGCCAAAATGGGAAGCACACTGTGGGATATTATTCTTCATGAAATGTATCTAACCTGGGTTAAAATTGGTTTAAAGTCCTTAAACCAATCACTGAACCACTCTTTAAAGCTAGCATCTGAACAAAATGGAAGTGGGGAGTTAAATAATTACCACTGAACCGAGTTTTTAATGCTCTGAGTCCCTGAATTTTCAGCACCATATTGCTTCATTGGCTTTCTTCTTGTTTGCAGGTATGTACTAGTGACAGCAGGTCCAGTTTTTACAGAAGAGATGTGGAGGCTGTCGTGCTGTGCATTACAGGATGCATTTTCAGCTACTCTTGAACCGGTGAAGGTATAACCTGCAATCTACTGGATGCTGCAGCGTGTGTTGCTGTCCCCCTACTATTATTTGCTTAGATAGGCTGCTCAGTTTATGTATGCCTGTAATACCCACATGCACCATTGCATCCACATGGATGGCATATAAGCAGACACTAGATTTTCTGCAATGGTAGCCTCTTGAAAAGTTGTCACTGCCATAATAGAAATCCTGGTAGTTAGTATAGACTTACATGAGGAGCACATCACTGTAAGCCTGGTCTGGAGCCCACTGCTTGCATGACGTCCTAGTTATCTTCTCTCAGCCTCAGTAAATCAGTCCAGAGTCACGACAGGGCTATTTTTGGGCAGGAACACACAGGAACGGAGTTCCGGCTGGCTCCCAAGTTGGCCACGCCCAGCAGGAACTCATTAGCATAATAGGCCACACCCAACAGCAGAAACTCATTAGGATTGGCTACATTAGGGGTGTGTGGCCTAACATGCAAAGGAGTTCCTGCTACAAAAAAAGGCCCTGGGTTTTGACAACAAACAAGGTAAACAGAACAAGCAAAAGGTGGGTGTGGCTGGATGAGCACACTTCTGGTAACATGGGGGTGCGGCCTAATGTGCTAATGAGCTGTGCTGTCAGGGGTGTGGCCCAATATGCTAATGAGTTCCTGCTGTTGGGTGTGGCCTATTATGCTAATGAGTTCCTGCTGGGCTTTTTCTACAAAAAGAGCCCTGCATGTAAAGAAGTCTGTTCCCTTTTGTAGTATAAAGCCCGTTGTGCAGAATGCATGATGTGGGCAAAATCTCACCATCTGGCATTAACTGCCAGGAAATCATGCATCAGCTCCACCTCAAAGGGTATTTGTTGCAGGGTTTGGAAAGTGTGTTAAACGTGTGTGTGAGAGAGAGACTGTCTGATTTTGGCTTAATAGCACAGCCTTACTCTTTATTTCATGAATGTAGGATAGACTGTTTGGCAAACAGGATACACAGTGAATACCCAACGTTGTGTTTCTTGTAGAATTTGTTGGGCTACTTCCACAGCGGTTCTGAAAACTTCAGCGGTGACGCCTGTGAAGTGAAAGTGGCAGCCCCTTCTCTCTCTCCTAGTGCTGAAGCAGAGTATTGGAGAATCCGGGCCATGGCCCAACAGGTAAAAGGCACCTTCCCTAAAGCAGCATCCACATAGTGAACAAATAGAAACAAATAGGGATCGAAACACGTGGACGAACCGTTGTCAGGGATGCTCTAGGCTGATCCTGCACTGAGCAGGGAGTTGGACTAGGTGGCCTGCATGGCCCCTTCCGACTCTATGCTGCATGGCCCCTTCCGACTCTATGATTCTATAGAATGCACTTTAAATTTAAGCATTTCGAGCGTGGGTGCTGTTTTGACACTCCAAGTGAAGTAAGTGGGACTTCCAAGTGCTTACCTCAGGCTATGTTGTGTGCTGTGGGTTTTCCAGTGAGATCAGTTTACCTTCCAACCACCCCTTTCAATATCTCGAGTATGTTCTTCTACTTAGATAACTTGGTAATGGTAACAAGTTATATATTCAGGGATGGAAGATTGCACTTAATGCCCTACCTTGAGTTGAATTCTGGGCCCTGATTTTCTTGATTAAGAAGGTTCAGAGGCTTTAAACCCTGTCCTTGCAGTCAGTGGTTCTGTAAGCAACCATACTTAGGTTTGGTGGAGGCACTATTTGTTACACTGTATGCCCTTTACTATTTTTTAGAAGTATGCTTGCGATACTGGGTCAAAGATGTACAAGTAACGGCCTTGTACTGACTGACAGCATTTGTCCATCTAATCCGTTACTGCCTGCTCCATATTCTGAATGAATACAGTTCCTGTTCATTTACATATTGCTGCACTGCTCTAACTACAGGATACATTGATCCCAGGTTCATACAGCAGTCCAGATGAGGACCACTGCACCTGGGCAGAGGTGGCTTAAATCTTCTCCCTTTTCCCTCCTCCTGTTCTGACCCTAGTGAGATTCTATGTGCCCCACTGAGGAAACATGCTTGTGGGCCTTTGCTGCGTACATAGCTAGTGTTGCCAACCTCTGGGTGGTGGCTGGAGATCTCCTGGGATTACACTTGATATCCAGGCAACAGGGATGTTCATCCAGAGGAAATGGATGCTTTGGAAGATGAACTCTATGGCATTGTAAGCCATTGAAGTTCCCTTCCCTTCCCAAAACCTGCCCTCCTCAGGCTGCATCCCCAAAATCTCCAGGTATTTCCCAACTTGGAGCTGGCAACCCAAGCCCACAATAGGGGAAATAGTGGCTGCCCGTGACTGTGAGTTTGGAGAAATGGCCCAAGGGCCCTCTCCACCAAGCACCATG